>NC_142127.1:52439469-52742500 GCF_024610735.1 Ursus americanus
TACTGTGAAAGATAATCATCTGCTTATGTGAAACTGTATATGTTCATAGGATCAAAACACACGAAAAAAGCATTGACTGAATTTAGTCCCCATTCTTGACAGTATTTTTACTAACACAGATGTTTTAGTCCCAAAAGAAATATAAACAAAATTCTAGTGAACAAGTCTGCTAATTGATCTTTCTCCAACAGGAGGAGCCTTGATCATTTCCTATCTTCCCACAGCATTGCAAACCAGGTGTAAAAAGCAAAAAGAAACATTGAGTAAACATCACATTAGTTCAATTATCAATTAAATGTAAACTTTGGAGATGCTATAAATGCTCCCAGGGTTCTAATTAACTTCCACAAAACACTGAAATCTACATTTGAAAACCACACAGAAAAGTGAAATGAATGGTCAGAAGGAAACATGGAAATGTAATGGGTAAAATACATGTTGCCAACATTTACTGTAAATGAAGTAATTGGAATATCACCAGACTATATTATTTACAGAGAATACACAAAAATTGTGCACATTCCAGGTGAAATATGTATATAAGCTATTAATAAAAGCATATACTAACCAGCCACAATGACACTGTCATTACGTGCTGGACCAAATTTCAGTGTCATCTCATGTTTATGTTTATGGACAGCCAAATGATCCTCGTTGGTAAAACGCTGTGGCAAAAAGTTTTAAAATATAGTTAAGATTTTCAATTTGATCAAATAAGTAAAATGATAAGGAAATTCATTTCCACAACATGTAAAACCACCATTAACAATGAAATAGTTTGTTAACTATAAAAGAATCTATTGTTAGTATAGATTAACATACAAGACTTCATATAATTATAGAAAACCCATTACCCAAGAATAAGCAATACTGATGTATCATTAAGTCACATAAATCATTTGAGAGCATTTAAAAATAAAATCTGAGGCAAAGAAACTTCATATAAATTTCATTTGGACACTAAAAACAGACCACTATTGATTTTTTTTTGCCACATCATAGTAGAAATATGTATTCCATGGTTCAGTGACTTTTGAAGAAAGTACTGTATTTACACAGACTTCAGGTTACTTACCACTTTTAAAATGAGAATTCTCATAAAAATATTACCCCTGGACAAATTAAGTAGTAAATCAGGTTCTTTATGTTACCACATTAAAAAGGAATGCTTTTTTAAAAATCCAACAAAGATACAGCAACCAATGCAACAAAGCAGTTCATTTTAAAATAATGTCTGACATCGACCTTAATGAAGATGCTCCTTATCAAGCAACAATTTTAACTGAAAATAAGGAGCACTTACATTTTGTTATTTCAGAGCAAAAATTATAAAATGCCAAATTAGGACATATAAACTCTCTACCCTACCCCCTTATAAATGGGGATGCTAAAATTATATATATTTGAACGTAGTTCCCCTGAACTATCAAAATGGGGTACCTGGGTGGCTCAGTTGGTTAAGCATCTGACTCTTGATTTCAGCTCACATCATGATCTTAGGGTCATGAGACTGAGCCCCTGTCATGGGGGCTCATGTTCAGTGGGAAGTCCACTTGAGATTCTCTCTTTCCCCCCACTCCTCCCCCAGCTCATGCGTGGGTTTTAAAATAAAAAAATTTTTTTAAAAACACCAGATTCCTTCTCTTATAGAAATATTACTCCTGGACAAATTAAGTAAATCAGGTTCTTTATGTTACCATATTTAAAAAAATGCTTCTTGTAATCCAGCAAAGAAAGAACAATCAATATGATAAAAAAGCAGTTCATTATAAAATAATCCAGTTCTTTCCCACCCAAGTACTATCTTCCTATTGCTTTATCATTATAAGAATCCTTCCCAAATTTGGAGGAAGAAGTAGTTGTCTTTTAATAGACTGCTAAATAACAGCTCTTAGTTAATGAACATATGTGCAGAGTTTATAGACTAATGTAGGCATTACTTATTTTCCATTAGAGTTTTAAATATATGTGTATTATATTCCACACTAAAAGTATCTAAAAGCAAGATTCACTTTATGAACAAAGAACCTAACAATGTAGTTTCTCCATGAAGGTAATAATTAAATACTTGTGAATAAATGCATTTTGGTAGAGGTCATAATTAAGAGATAAGAATCTGGAAAGTTATCACCTAGGAATTTATTCTACAATTATTCTCTGCTTGGACTGGTTTGACCATAAATATCCAAACCAAAGAGCAACCACATATAGAATTGTACAAACTGTACAAAACGTGAAAATGGTAACAAGATTGATCCTGAGTGAAAAGGAACAGCTAAAAGGACCCTAAAAAAACGTTTAGGATCATGTGAATACTAAAAGGGGGACTGCAAGAAATATGTATTTACAAAGTTTCATATATGCTCTATAGACCAAACTTATCAAAATGTTATTAAGAGATTTTTGATCATATATTATTGATGTACATGGATAAAATACACTGAAACTGGAACACAAGAATAGATGAGTTTAACCTTAGCTATCACCTGAAATAATTTATTTCCCTCTAACAAGAAACTTAAAAAAAAAAAATCTCAAAGGCCATCTTGTCAAAAGGCAGTCACCAGGAAAAGATATACATACATACATACATATATTAATGTATTATATATATTTATATATATATAATGAATGAATAAAATTTTTTCCACAAATGCTTATAAAATAGCTACTACCACATGCTAAAATTTTCTGCAGAATCTATCTGAATTGCTTTCTGAGCCAAATTAAAAAGTTCATTTTAAAAATAAGTTTTGTAAAAAAAAATAAAAAAATAAAAATAAGTTTTGTAGAATAATTATGATACTAGTAGTAATAACAATATATTAAATATATTAAATTCATAATATTTTTCTTCCAGACAATTTACAGCACAACTCCAATGCAAAAGATACACTATTTTGTTAAACAACAACACCTTGAGCATACAGCTGAATAAACAATTGAAAAGGCAGTCAAGAAAGGTAGGATGGATAACCACCTCTTATAAAGTTAAAAAGGAAGGGTAACATGACAAATGGAAGGGAGGTAAACCAATTGCTTTTATAATGAATTTAAGCTCTGATATCTGAGAAATCTATGTTTCTAAAGCTTAAACACTCACACAACTAACTTCCTAAGAAGTCAGTCATTCTGCATTTAATACATACATTCACATCCATGATATAGATTTTTTTTCCTATTTAACAGATTAAATAGGTACAACTAAGTTATAAAGCCATAAGGCCAATAGCTCATCTTACTGCTTCTTTTACTAATTTGAAGGAATCTATTCAACATCAGAAAGTTACACACACACACATTTACACACCTCCAGTGGAACTTTAGACTAAATAAAATGAATCTTTATCTCCTTTGTAAAACAGCTTATAATGTATAAACATTCTACGTAAGAAATACTTTTCAATGAAAGCATCACCAAAAGCAAAGATATTAAATAAAATAGAAGAGCTCTTATGTTAAACTTTCACTAAATTATCTCACTTTGTCTCTTTCACCAAATTCAATGGAACATCACTCTAAGACAAATGCGATTAACAGAACTCTTTCTGTGAAATACCTAATAGTGACTGAGGCACATAAAAACATTTTTTTTTTTAAGATTTTTTATTTATTTATTCGACAGAGATAGAGACAGCCAGCGAGAGAGGGAACACAAGCAGGGGGAGTGGGAGAGGAAGAAGCAGGCTCATAGAGGAGGAGCCTGACGTGGGGCTCGAACCCGGAACGCCGGGATCACGCCCTGAGCCGAAGGCAGACGCTTTAACCGCTGTGCCACCCAGGCGCCCCCATAAAAACATTTTTAATAGTAAGAGAAACCAGTTAAAATTCTTTGCATTGATTTCTACAGGTCTCTCTCCAAAATAACATTATCAACAAAATATATTTTAAAAAATTTTTAATTTGAAAATTTAAGTGCATTAAAGCTAAAATTCAAATTTGGAATAATATCAATATTTATGACAAAAAATAACTTGTACCACCACCACCAAATTGGTGCTTCTAAAATCAATTCTTATTTGAATTTTTGATTTCCTAGGAAATACTATTCTCAAAAAATTCTGGGAAGTGTAGTTTTTTTAGCTTTCTTGAATTTATATAAAAATGAATATCTAATGTATCTCCAAAATATATGTCAAATCAGTCTATATCTCTATATTGTCCACTATTAGCACCTAGACAAAGCCACCATTATCTCTCACCTGACAGCTGTCAGTCTCTACTGCCTGTTTCCACTCTTAGCTCAGTAATGGCTTTTCAGTGCTCTGTGAATAAAGCCCAAACACCTTATCACAGTCTACAAAGCCCTATAAGGTATGGACTCTTTTATTCTACCTGACAGAATCTCTTACTCTTATCCTTGTTGGTCACTATATGCTCCACCCACAATAGTCATCCTTCTGTTTTTAAACACACCCAAACCCATTCCCTCCTTTGAAACTTTCTATTTGTTGTTCCTTCGGTTTGAAAAACTTCCTCCAGAGGTCTGCTCCTACATTTTCATGTCTTAATTCAAATGTCACCTTATCAGAGAGGCATTCCCTGACAAAGCTATCTAAGCAGCACCAACCCTGGTAACTTCCTATCTTTACCCTGGTTCAACATCTTTAGATATATCATTGAAAACTAAGATCATAATGAGATACCACTACATCCTCACCATAATGACTAAAATTAAAAGACTATCCAGAACAATCTCAAAAAGGAGAACTAAATTGGTGAACTTACCTTACCTGACTAGAAGCATTACTGTAAAGCTAGAGTAATCAAGACATTGTGGTACTAGCATAAAAGTTGACAAGACTGATGAAAGAGTAGAGGGCTGAGAAACAGACCTACACTTACACAGTAATTTGATTTTCAATAAAGGAGCTGAAGCAAATTAATGGAGAAAGAAAAATCTTTTCAACAATAGATGCTGGAATATCTGAAAAACCACATGTAAAAAAGTGAGCTTCAAGTCCTACCTCGCACCAGTATATACATACACAAAAAGTAAGTCAAGATGAAACAGAGGCCTAAATGGAAAAACAAGCTTTCAGAGAAAACAAAGGAGAATGCCTTTGTGACTTAAAGGTAGGCAAAGATTTCTTAGACAAGTCACAGAAAGCAACAACCATAAAAGAGAAAAAATTAATACATTAGACTTCATTAAAATTAGAAAGATCTGTTGATCAAAAGCTTTTTTTTAAAAAATATTTTATTTATTTATTTGACAGAGAGAGAGACAACAAGCGAGAGAGAGAACACAAGCAGGGGGAGTGGGAGAGGAAGAAGCAGGCTCCCAGCGGGAAAGCCTGATGTGGGGCTCAATCCCAGAATCCAGGGATCACGCCCTGAGCCAAAGGCAGACGCTTAACAACGACCAAGCCACCCAGGCGCTCCAATCAAAAGCTTTTATCATGAAAATTAAGATGCAAACCACAGACCTGGAGAAACTATTTGACAATGGACTGGTATCCAGGATATATAAAGAACTCCTACGAGTTAATAATTAAAAGAAAGACAATCTGACTTTTAAAAACAGCAAAAGATTTGAAATGTCACAAAAAATAATGTAAATGATCAATAAGCACATGAACGAGTGCTCATCTTTTCATCAAAAAATGCAAATCAAAACCACGTGATATATCAGTATACACGCAATGAAAATGGCTAAAATTAGAAGACTGACAACACCAAATGTAGACAAAGATATGGCACAACAAGACTCATACACTCATGGTGGAAATGTAAAGCGATGCATCCATTTTGGAAAACAGTTTGGTGATTTCTTCAAAAACAAATATCTATCTAACATATGATCCCACCATTTCATTCCTATGCATTTACCCAAGAGAAAAAAAGCATGCATCCATACCAAAGACTTGTCTACAAAAAAATCATACTGGCTTTATTTGTAATAAATAAAAACTGGAAATAAGCCAAATGTCCACAATTGTATAATAATGAAATATTATTCCTCAATGAAAAGGGTTAACAACTGGTCACATAACATGGGGAAGTCGCAAATTAATTATAAGGAAAAAAAGATGCCAGACCAAAGTACATACTGTATGACTCCATTTATATAAAACTCTAGAAAATGCAAACTAATCTATAGGGACATATGGCAGAGTAGTGTTTTACAAAGGCAGGAGCAATAACAACTGGGCATGACAAAACTTTTGGGGTGATGGGTATGTTCTCTATCTTAATTATGGTGATGGTTTTATGAGCATATATACATTAAAACATGAAATTGTACATTATAAGTATGTGCAGTTTACTGTATATCAATTATACCTCAATTTAAAACGTCAACTAGAGAAAACAAGTATGAACCAATGAACTACTAATACTTATTTATGATTTACAGTTTGTATATACTTAAGTAGTCTGTAATTTGTCTACACATTAAATTTATTCTTTCATTTCTTGGTGTCTATAGTCATTTTAAAGTTAGAATTATTATAACAGCAATATATTAATAATTTAATGGCCTGTTAAAAACACTGAAATATTATTTTTTGATACAATGTGGAAAGATTATTTTCTGAAAATGCTTTCATACATGCTCTGAAGATGTTAGACTTAGGTACATTAAGAACATTAATGCATTAGTGACACTGTCAGAGGTAAACATTAGTTAATTTCATAAAAGTTCAGCAAGTAAAATAATTTTCAAGCAAGATAATGAATAGCTGATTTCTAATTAAGCAATTTATAATGATTTTCAAACAATAATGGTCAAATGAAGATACCGGTAGGCCCTGGATTTTGTCTAGGTATCCACCTTTCCATTACAAGACTTCTAACGTTTTTTCCATATTAGATAGTGTTTTTAAAAATTCAAATATACTAATGAGGAAAAAGAATTTCTTCCCAAAATTTTTCTGGGTTACTTACATTCTAACTCCAAAATTTTACAAAAAATTGTAGGTGAATCCTTTTAATGACAACATAAACTTTCACCAGTGTTTTAATAAATATGAATATACAAAATGATCTAAAGTAATTTATATATTACCTGGCCACATCCAGGGGCAGTGCATAGAAAGGGTTTGTCATCACTCATATTCCACAGGTCCTTGTATTGCCTATAATAAAACATTAAGCAATGGCTTAGTGTTTTACAGTACAGATCTTTATTTATTTTTAAAGATTTATTTATTTATTTTTGAGAGAGAGAAAGAGAGAGAGAGAGGGAGTACGTGCACAAGCAGAGGGAGGGCAGAAGAAGCAGACTTCCAGATGAGCAGGGAGCCTGATGAGGGGACTCGATCCCAGGACCCTGGGATCATGACCTGAGATGAAGGCAGATGCTTAACCGACTGAGCGACTCAGACACCCCTACAGTACAGATATTTAAATAAAGAATAATTTTAAATGTAATATTATATGATTTTCACTAAACTTACTACCTTTCTCTTTAAGTGTGAAATTAAATACTTTTACTGACATTTTAGCCCTATTTCCCTTCAATCTTTTTTTTTTTTTTAAGGTTTTATTTATTTATTTGACAGAGACAGCCAACGAGAGAGGGAACACAAGCAGGGGGAGTGGGAGAGGAAGAAGCAGGCTCCCAAGGGAGAAGCCCGAAGCGGGCTTGATCAGAGAACGCTGGTATCACGCCCTGAGCCGAAGGCAGACGCTTAATGACTGAGCCACCCAGGCGCTACCCCCCAATCTTTTTATGAGTAGACACATACATGTAACACGCAGATTTTACACTATAGAAAAAAAAAAGGTTAGGAACCGTGGTCTATCAGGCTAAATCTTTCCTGTCCAATAGTTTAAGTGAATAAAAAATGAAATAATTAGAAAATCACCATTTTAATGCCCAATTAAATAATGGATCTAGGCCACATGATAAAACCATTAGGAAAAAAGGTGATGGGAACTTTATAATGAACTCACAGGTCAATCTTAAATTAACATCACTAAGAGTGGGACAATTAGACATTATGTGCCACCTGATATGATACAATAGAAAGCATGAGAAGTACTCTTGGGCGGGGATGTGGGAGGGTACAGTGTGTGAGTGTGTGAGAGTGAGTGAGTGTGTGTGTGTGTGTGTGTGTGTAGAGTATGCGGAGTCAAACCTGAATTTAATCACTAGATTCAGCTATAGGAAATATAGGAAATACAGGAGAAACCTGTCAACACTACCTGGATGCAGCCAGCCAAATGCTATAGGACAAAGACCTGGTCACTTCAGCAAATAAGTGTGATGGAGAGCAAAAGGGAGAGGAGGTAGGTGGAAACTGTTACAGATTAAAGGAGATTTAATAAATATACTAATCAGGGGTGCCTGGGTGACTCAGTTGGTTATGCGGCTGCCTTTGACTCAGGTCATGAATCCAGGATCCTGGGATCGAGCCGTGTCAGGCTCCCTGCTCAGCAGGGATGTCTGCTCTCCCTCTCCCTCTGTCCCTCCCTGCCGCTCGTGCGCGCCCTCGCTCTAATAAATAAATAAAATCTTTAAAAAAAAATAAACATACTAACCAAATGTAAATCCTTTTTGGATCCTGATTTGAACAAAATAACTATAAAAAGAAACTTCTGAGTTAAGATTATTTTCCTATATTTGTTTTAGATCCCAATCATTCTTTCCAAAAACTTATAGGTCTTAAATTTTGCCTTGGCTTTCTTTCTATAAAATTATATATAACAACCATATTTGACTCAATTAAAAGTCTGGAAACATTGTTCCTTTTTCAACAATGTTTCCCAAAGCATTTTCAACAGGGATGACAAGAGCTATTACAGAAAAAAGGTATGTAATCAAACAGATTTGGTAAATGATGGAGTACTTTTTCTTTTGTAGGACTGTTCAGAGCCTTTAATATGTTCAAGTGAAATGACTAGAGGAGCACCTAGAATATGGCATTTTTGCCACATCCATTTGCTATATTCAAAACGCTTTTTCACAGAACATCTCATGGGACTAGTATTATTTGGAACTCTAGAAATCAAACCCTAAAATATGTTTATGTTTGTCATAGTTAAGTGTATTTTGGTGTTCTATTCGATAATTTAAAGACATAACAGGGGGTGCCTGGGTAGCTCAGTAGGTTGAGCGTCTGTCTTTGGCTCAGGTCATGAACTTGGGGTCCTGGGATCAGGCCCCGAGTCGGGCCCCCTGCTCAGCAAGGAGTCTGCTTCTCTGTCTCCTTCTGACCCTTCCCCTGTTCATGCTCTCTCTCTCAAATAAATACATAAAGTCTTAAAAAAAAAAAAAAAAGACATAATAGGACTAGCAGCTAAACTAATATACTGGATAAGTGTTTTGTTTTTGTTTTTAATTATCAAAAAAATACTGAAATATTTATCAAGAAATAACTGAAAATTTTTATAATCTAAAATATGAAAAATGGTAAACATACCAAATACTGCATACATACCTGGCAGAATTCACATGTAACTTGAATTTCATAAGTTGAACAACTTATCACGTCCTCTTTTTCATGGCAAAGATACTGAAAAACAAAGTGGTTTCACACTGTTAAAAATAGTTTTGAAACACTACCTGAAATACAGGAAATAAAAACACCTGAATAATTTTACTCTTTGTAACACTACTGTCAACCTCAAACCCTGTCACTCTTAAGAATCTTCATAAGAGGTAAGAATACTGCTCCTATAATATGAGCACCCATATAAATGCCTTAAACATAGGTATGTATATATCCAACTCCATCACAGAGGGTAAAAGAAGAAAAAACATTTAATTCAGCCCTTAGGGCTGTGGTTGAAAGGCAGCTATTAAAAGAGTAAAACTCCTGACTTTGGAAGTCTGATGAGAAAGAAGAGATGTAGCATTTTAGAATATCGATTTGGATTTTTTTTTTTAAGATTTTATTTATTTATTTGACAGAGAGAGACAGCCAGAGAGAGAGAGGGAACACAAGCAGGGGGAGTGGGAGAGGAAGAAGCAGGCTCCCAGCAGAGGAGCCTGATGCGGGGATCGATCCCATAATGCCAGGATCACGCCCTGAGCCGAAGGCAGACGCTTAACAACTGAGCCACCCAGGCGCCCCTATTTGGAAAGTTTTTAACTTCTTAAAATGTAGTCAGAGGTGATCAAGTTCTCAGCCTAATTCATCAAAATTCTATTTGTCCCGTAATATAGTTGATCTATATAAGCATCTCCCTCTTCCACAGCCTTATAACTTATTTATTTGATATTAGGTTTTTTTAAAGATGTATTTATTTATTTTAGACAGGGCAGGGGGAAGGGGCAGAGGGAGACAATATCCAAGCAGACTCCCTCTGAGTGCAGAGTTGGACATGGGGCTTGATCTCATGACCCATGAGATCGGGAGCTGAGCCAAAACAGGCTCAGATGCTTAATTGACTGAGCCACCCATGCATCCCTGATGTTAGTTTAAGAACAAGTACGACATGCTGAAACTATCCAGGTCAGTGACCCATTTAAAAAACTCTGCTAGGGGCACCTGGCTGGCTCGGTCGGAAGAGCATGCGACTCTTGATCTCAGGGTTACAACTTCTAGCCCTACGTTGGGTGTGGAGATTACTAAAAAAATAATAATAATAAATAATTCTGCAAATACTTCATCTAACATTGACTGAAACTTCATCCAGTGGTGAAGAGTAACTATATGCTTATTCAAGTAAGACAGTGATACATAAAGAAAAAATTATTTTTTCATAATTTTGCTTATAAATGTGGTATCAAGAATGTCTTGCTCAAAAGAACTGGACAATTCCTGTGGGGAAATGTATAAACAGCCACAATTCTGAGTCATGGAGTTACGGTGATTTGGTATAGGAGGTAGGAAGAAGAAAGGTTTTTTTCTCCTGGTTTCCAGGCAAAACTTGTATCTGGTAGGGTTCTATTCCTCCATTCACACCCAACTTTACCATGCTGTCTGTGAGAAGACAGAAAAGAACACTAGAATAATTCAAAGGAAATCTATAAATGTTAAGCTTCTGTCATTACCCATAGAATGTGAGCTTAATGAGGGCAAGGAACTTATCTTTGGGTTAGCTACCTAAAACGTGCCTACCTCACAGTAGCATTTACTCATTAAATATTAAGGAATGAATAGTCATATGATATGAACAAGTCAAATAAGTTTAGGCTACCTCAAAAAACTCTTCTAAAACTAATAAGAAAATGCAGTTCATATTGGCTATGAAAAATCAAAGCAAAACTTAAATTCAGTTAAGTTCAAGAAACATTTAAACATTTAACATTTGTGCCAAGACACAAAGATGAAAAAACAGTCCCTGCGCTTGACAGACTTTTAGTCTAGCAGAAGAAAGAGGAATACAGAAATATAATTTCAACTCCTTTGGTAAGAATAAAAGTTAACACACTATAAGAATACACAGGTAGTGCAGGGACCAAACTGATAAGTTCCAGAAATGCTTTCTGAGGGAATTAGCCCCCTGTACCCTTTTCTCTCTCATCTTTTCCACTGTCCCCCCACTTCAACTGCCCTCTTTCTCTACAAAACAAGTTCCTTACCTACACATCAGCCTACTTCCTAGCCAACCAATAAAAATTCCCATTCCTGATTACTATTTTCTAAAACCTATCTGAGGTAGTTGTAAATACAACAGTTGAAGCACCTTGAGACATAAATGATGGTATTCGCTTTAGGAGGCTTAAATGCTATCTCTTTATTAAAATGAATCTCAAGCCTCTAATCTAGGCTTACCTCCCCTTTTTTTTTTAAATAAAGATTTTTTCTATTTGAAAGAGAGCACAAGTGGGGGGGGGGAGCAGAGGGAGAGGGAGAAGCAGACTCCTGCTGAGCGGGGAGCCTGATGCAGGGCTCCATCCCAGGAGCCTGGGATCATGACTCCTGGGATCATGACCTAAACGAAGGCAGCTTACCTAACTGAGCCACCCAGGTGCCCCTATCTCCCTTTTACAGCAACGTTGGAAATATGCTCACAGGGAAAGGAAGCTTTGTTCAACTCTAAGTTGTTAGAGAATTTGATGACTATAGAGAATTGTTAATATACTACACCACTCTCTGGCAAGCATCCAAACCTATACTGACAGGAGAGTCACTGTTATGAAAAATACATGAGGGTTCTAGACAAAATCTAAAAGTCCTTTGGTTTCTCTAATCTCAGTCTTAACTCTTCTTCTAATAGTCCTTTATCTTCCTTGCCCTCATGATCTAGCGCCATCAGAGTTTCCCCTTTTCTTCTTTCATTCAACAAATATTTGAGTGTCCACTGCATCTGCCAGATGTAGTGGAGAGATGTAGTGGTGGTCTAAGATAGGTACCTGCCCTCAAGAAGCTTCCCGGATAGTGAGGGAGTTCATATCAGCTAATCAAGCATGCAGTGCAGACTTCTTTCCAGGTTCCTAAGACAATTCCAAGTGTAAACACATACATGTTCCCCTCAAAATGTTTCTCTATTTCATTGCTCTAAGGCATTTTACTTTAGAAACCCAAACTTCAACGTATACTTTGAATGTTGGTATACTTTGAATTTTGTTACAACATAGCCAGAGCAATTTCCACTACTAGGTATCCCACGTAAATGATCAGTCTTACATAATTCTAAAAAACCTTGAGGGTAGAAGCTTGGGGTTCAGAAGGAGGTCACTGTTATCTCCTGAGGATATGAACTAAATTGTATGTACTGAACTAAGACATAATACGGAACTTTTAAATTTGCTCCCATAAAAATACAGAAGAGCAAAAAGAAAAAAATAAAAGTCACCTAAAATATCACCATTTACTGTTCAATATTCCACAGAGTACATATTCCAGTCTTACCAATGTATGGAGATATGCAGCTTTACAAATTGTAAAAGTAGGGTTACAACTTTCTTCAAAATACAATTACCTAAATTCTGCCACATTGTTAAATAGTAATATCATTAAATATTAGATGTCATTTCTAATGGCTATACAGTATTCCATCATACAGTCATGACATATTTTTAACTAATTCTCTATTAGTGGATCTGGGGTTTGTTTTTGTTTTGTTTTTTGCTTTAACCACTATTATTAGTGGGATTTTTATCATCTACAAATGATAACAAAGCTTTGAGCAATATCTATAATAATTCTGACAGGAGGAATTTCTAGAAAAGAAATGAAATTATTATGTCAAGGAGCCCAGCACCTCTGCCATGTCTTCTAGGGCAGTGTGATTGCCCTGCAGGCGGTGGCCTGGTGGAGCAGGTCAAGCTGGAGGCACGCATGGAGAGGACCAAAGTCTCCTAGCTGGCTGCAGAGTTTCAGCAGTACTGCATGCAGAATGCCTGCAAGGATACCCTGCTGGTAGGTGTTCCAGCTGCAAGCAACCTCTTCCAGAAGCCCAGATCCCGTGCTTTATTCTAAAGGCTTGTAGGGAAGAAGTTTGCTGAGGAATGCATTTAAGTACAAAGTGATGAATGACTGCTTCCAAATCTCAAGAAAACACTTTTCTCCAGCCGAAATGACTTTTAAGTATTTCAGACTTTTCCTGAGGTCTGGTCCTATAGCCAAAATTCTACAGAACTGATGACTTTCTATTCAGATAAGGAAACTGGGTGAAGTAATAGACTTTAAATAATAATGGCCTGATTCTTTTGGTAAAGTGCTTTTATATTTAAGACAAACAAACATGTTACCACCAAATACAGCTCTTCCATAAGCGAATTACTATAATTAAGAGGTGGTTTGGAACATGTTTGTTTTATTTATTACATGTTTACATTTTGGGAAGGAAAACATTTTTGTTAAAAAAATGGAATATTTGTAATTTGTTGTTCTAGAGATTTCTATACCATAGAAACTTTTTTTCTCATGAGTTTACAGTTTCTAAATGAAGACAAGCATTTTTAAAACTGGGGGAAGAACAGGCTTTATTAATCAAATGATGTCTTGATTTTTCTAAATGAGAAGATTGTTTTAACACTAAACATGGGAGGTGCTTCTAAGCAAACTTGTTTGGAAAGATTCATGTCATATTGTGTATTAAAATGCCCCATCCTGCATATGAAACAGATTTGGTCTTTGTCTTCTTTAAGTTCCTCTACTTTATAGTTGTGATTGTACTTTAAAAAATAAATATAATACATTATTTCATATCTTTAAAAAAATGTTTAAATGTGATTTTCAGAACACTGCAAATGATTAAAAATAAAATAATGTGAAAATACTACAACCTAAATGAACTCTTTTTTTAAAAAAAGATTTGAGAGAGAGACAAAGAGAACGCACAAGTGGGAGGGACAGAGGAAGGGAGGGAGAATCTCAAGCAGACTCCATGCTGACCACAGATTTCACGGCCCTGAGCTCATGACCTGAGCTGAAATCAACAGCTGGACGCTTAACTGACTACACCACCCAGGTGCCCCAACCTAAATGAATTCTTAATGTCACAAGTGTTTTACTTTGATGATGTGGCTTTGATTTAATTTGGGACACTTTAAAAAGGTACTTTGTGTTTGTAATAACCTTTGACGAACTTGGAAATAAAATTTTTGCTTAATTAAAAAAACAACGAAAAACAATAGCAACGAAACTACTATGTCAAAGTGAAGGCATATTTGTAAGACTTTTGATTTACATTGTTAACTGCCCTCCGATATGTAGTATTGACTTCTACTTTACCAGTAGTGTACAGAAACAGCTCATTTCTCAACACCTGTACCAACAAAGAATATTATTTAACATTTTTGTCAGAATAGTGAAAAAAGACCCTAATTTTAAAGTTGCATATCTTGGGGGTGTCTGGGTGGTTCAGTAGTTAAGCGTCTGCCTTCGGCTCAGGGCATGATCCCGGAGTTCTGGGATCGAGCCCCCACATCAGGCTCCTCCGCTGGGAGCCTGCTCCTTCCTCTCCCACTCCCCCTGCCTGTGTTCCCTCTCTCACTGGCTGTCTCTCTGTCAAATAAATAAATAAACTTTAAAAAATAAATAAATAAAATAAAGTTGCATATCTTGATACACTAATAACGTTAAACTTTTTCATATATATAATGGTCATTTGTAGTTCTGTGAATGCTTCCTTTGCCCATTCTTAAAAAACAAAATCTTAGGGGCGCCTGGGTAGCGCAGTCGTTAAGCGTCTGCCTTCGGCTCAGGGCGTGATCCCGGCATTCCTGGATAGAGTCCCACATCGGGCTCCTTGGCTGGGAGCCTGCTTCTTCCTCTCCCTCTCCCGTGCTGTGTTCCCTCTCTCGCTGGCTGTCTCTCTGTCACATAAATAAATAAAATCTTTAAAACAAACAAACAAAAAACCCCACAAAATCTTAGTCCAAAATTCTCTCTTGAATATAGATCATAGTAGGCTTTCTTAGCACATGGATTTCTGATCGTGTACTTTATTGTATTCTTGATCTAGTCCCAACTACCTAACTTACAAATGAGGTCCCAAAGGGTAACTTGCTCAAGGTAAAAAATGGGACAAGAACATTTTTAATGCTATACTGTGCCTGCCAGCTGGTATGCCTTGCTATACACTATATATATTAACCGTTACGCCCTGCTATTCTATGCCTACAACAATACAGAAGTTTTATGTAAACCACCTCTTAAAAAAAGTAGTGTAGAAAGACCCTTTAGGACTTCTAGAATTATTGAACAGACCTATTATCAAATAAAATCACACATAATATGAGATGCCAATAAAAAATAGTAAAGAATGCTTCAAGGAACAATAGAAGAAAATGGGAGAAATTAACTAGCAAACCATTTCTTATAACTTAAAATACAAAAGCCACGCCTCCATAAAAAACATATATAAGGATGTCTTTATGAAAAGCAGCTTAGACAGGCTATTGGGGAGCAGACAGTCCAGAGTGTCACAGCTGGGGCAGGGTGAGAAAACTGTCCATGGGAATAGAGAGTGGCCAGAGGAAAGTATGAGGAGGCAACCATATGTGGCGAGGGATAGAGACAGTACCACTCCAGCACAGGATACCAGGGCCCAAGCTGGAGAACATGTACGTGATGAGAAGGAGTGGGTCTGGTGGCAACAGGTGATTCATTATATACACACATAGGGACTGACAAAATACATGGATATATCAAGGATGTAGTGGGTAAAGGTAAACTCACACTATAGGTGAAGGTAATTATACAGCATGAATCTTGGTAATCAGATGAAATTTGGAGATATTGGTGTTACAGAAATAGAGATATGAAGTTATAGATGATAATATGTGTATATGTATCTGCATACATGTTCATATATTTCCCTAGCTGTGTCTACTGAGGAGGGCCTGAGAACACTGATACCCTCAAAGCAATATACCCACTAGGCACCCAGATCTTGATGTCTGAATACCATTCTTTACCAAAAGGAACCTGGGTTCCTTCAAGAATTGTCTGGCTCCAAGGCTAGGGTAGGGCAAGTACAGGATGGGCTTTGAATATCTTTTGCAAGAAAACAAAAAAGGACTTGGTTGTGAATTTGGCCATAAAGTGGCCAAATCTGAAACAATAGAATCAAAATAAATAATGACAGTTATGGATCATATTGTGAATAAAATAGGATTCCACTAATCCACACATACATAAAAGAATAAATTCAACTTTCAATAAGACAGGACATTTATATCCTCCAAAATATTTCCTGATAAAATATATTTTAGTTACAAAAGTCTGACAAATATCACCTTACTCATGATCCAAGTTAACAAAATGAGAAATAAGGAAAACCAGTATCATGTACTCTAATAGGAAGCAATAAGGACAGAGCATAACTTCTATGACAGTCATGTCAAAGATACATAAACGTGAATCTAATCATGAAAAATATCACACAACCCCAAATTGAGGTAAATTCTTCAAAATAACTGGACTTTAATTTTCTAAGGTGCCTAAGTCATCAAACTGAAGGAAAGACTGAAGAACTATTTCAGATTAAAAAAGATGAGTAGGACATGACAAGTAACTGCAATGTGAATTCTAGACAGAAACCATTGCTATAAAAAGACATTATTGGAACAACTGGAAAACTTAAATGTGATTTGCAGATTAGATGGTAGCAATATATCAATGTCAATTTCTCGATTTTCAGGGCTACATTGTGGTTTTGTAGGAAAATGTCTTATTGTAGAAAATAAAGTATTTGGGGTAATGGGACATCTTGCTGGCAACTCACTCTTAAAAGGTTCTGAACTAAAATATTAAAAATGAAAAAAACTTATAGAAGGAGTTTAAATTATAGCTATTTGCACATAAATATACTATATAACCATGTATAATTAGTGTCATATAGTGTTTAGGAATAGTTATGAGAAAAATACTACAAAACACGGATTCTCTAATGATTCTCTGCTTGTTTCTGGTTTATAGCTTTCATGTTACGGGATGTCAAAGAGAAGAAAAATCACTTCTATACTGTCAGGTAAGAGCAAACAGAATCATAATAGAACAATTACCATATCTGAATAAAAACTCAAGAGATGATATCAATTACTTGTCCTATTAGTTCCTTTTTTTAAATATATAGAATGTGTTAAGCAAGATGATCCTTTAGGTCATAATATCAGAATTCAAAATGACATGGGAATACTATCATTCAAATGATTCCGCTGATAAAAATACTTGGCTTTTATTCAATATCTATCAAAAATAAGTAAGAAAAAAACCAATTTACTTCATAGAAAATAGGGTAGGTAAATTAAGCTTTAAAAATGGGAGGAAGAGGGGTGTTGGCTGGCTCGGTCAGTGGAGCATGTGACTCTTGGTCTCCAGGTTGTGAGTTCGAGCCCCACATCAGGTACAGAGAGTACTTAAAAATGAAATCTTAAAAAAAAAAAGGGAGGGAGCAAGTCAATTTCTGGTGATTAACTTCAAAAGTTTCTACATTCTTTTTTTAGTTAAAAAAATATTTTAAGTTTTTTTATTTAAGTGAACTCTACACCCTATGTGGGCTCAAACTCACAACTCCAAGACCAAAAGTCAAATGCTCTTCCGACTGAGCCATTCAGGCACCCCAAAAATCTCTGGATTCTAAAATGTTAATTTTACTGTTCTTCTAGCTAGCCATAGAACTATAAATGTTACAATTTCTCACTTTTAAAGCATGTACTCAAGTTTCAAAGCAGATTTCTAAAATATGGATAATATTAAATATTACATACAATGTATAGCATTCCCAAACATTTCTAATTCAACTACTTTATAAAATGTACTTGGAAAATATCTGACTGCATATTTTGTACCTTATGCCACATTAAGAGATATGGTCCTTGCCCTCAAAATCAGGTTAGTAAGGACAAACAAGAATAATTCAGTGATATACATAAAACGATAAAGATATACCCAGGCACTATGGGAACATAGGGGATTAAGATCATGGAGCTGGTCATCTCTCCTCAGCACCCACACTCCCCTCTTTTTTTTTTTTTTAAGATTTTATTTATTTATTCGACAGAGATAGAGACAGCCAGCGAGAGAGGGAACACAAGCAGGGGGAGTGGGAGAGGAGGAAGCAGGCTCATAGCTGAGGAGCCTGATGTGGGGCTCGATCCCATAACGCCAGGATCACGCCCTGAGCCACAGGCAGATGCTTAACCGCTGTGCCACCCAGGCACCCCCCACACTCCCCTCTTAAGAGAGCCTGATTACCAGTGAAGGGCAATCCTATAATATCCATGACCCTGACATACCTGCCTCAGGTGAACCAGGGGAGACACCTAACTAAGTTAAGCCCATCAGATTACCTCTTCAGGAAATTTGTAAAAAGAAAAAACAGAGGTGGGCAGCAGAGATTCCAAATCATAATCCGGACTGGTAGACATTTACTATCATATTCATACTGATAAGAAATTAATGAAACCCAGAAGAGAATAGGCACAGAAAAACAGAGATGAGAAACCACGCAGCCAAGAAGAAAAGTAGTTTCTGTAATGCCTGACTATGCTTTCTGTGACTTAATCATGCAAGTCTTCAGTATTCTGAGTATGAGCTCTTTTTTTTTTTTTAAACCTGAATTTATCCGATTAAGTTTCTAACTCCAAACTAAGACAAATAGCCAAATGTGGAGAGAGGGTCTGGGAAGGCTACTACTGAAGGAAGTAATGCCTGAGTGTAGTCTCAAAGGTAGAGGCATCAGGCAGTGAGGGAGGATGTTTTCAGCAGAGAAGACAGCAAGCATGGAGAATCACAATGAAGCAGAGGACACTGAGGGATCTTTAAGAACTTCTGATGGCTGAAGCATGGGGATATAAGGTTGAAGGGAAGAGAGATAAGGCCAGAAAAAAGAAGCAAATCTTGAAGGACCTTTATTACCCTGGCAAGGAGTTTGGAATCACTGTCACCACCCCCATCCCACTGCAACTCTGAGGTTATAAATATAAGCCTGTGCCAAAATGTTGAGCTAAGCAAGTTTTTCACATTTTTAAATGGGCGGGGGTGGGAGGAGAATAAGCAACAGAGACCATATGTGGCCCCTACAAAGTCTAAAATAAACACTATCGGGCCCTTTGAAGAATAAGTGTGCTTAATCCTGCTGTAAAAAAATGGAAAGATTTTATGATGATGAACTAGATAATCAAAGGAGAATTTCTGCAAGATCTAACAGAAGTATGGAGGATGGATTAAAGGACACCACTATGCATAAGAAAGCCAGTACAAACTACTGCTAAATTCAGAAAGGAGAATGATGATTTGCACATCACAGTACCCGTCAAAATGAGAGGAAAGGACCAGTTATAAAAGAAATGTTTAGGATAAGGCCTCAAATCCATAACATTGCCTCCAGACCACTGCATATGGACTGACCCCTGCCTTCTACCCCACTCATGCTACTCCTTAATCCCTTGGCTCTGGTTTCATGCAGGCTTTTAATCCACTCCATCTCTCAGCCTAGAATGCGCTCACCTCCCACTTAACCATCTTTCTTAGTAAACACTGCTCACCCTCCATCCACTATCTCCCTACCTCGAAATTCAGATCACTCATTTACTTAGTCATTTAGTCGATAAATATTTATTGAGTACATGCAAAACGGTAGAAATTATGCTAGGCTCCAGGGTGCAATGATACAGACACAGTCCCTGCCCTTACGGAATTTACATTTTTCAAAAAAGATTTATTTATTTTGGGGGGGGGGCCACAAACGCATGTGGGGGGGGGGGAGGAGCAGAAGAAGGGAGGGAGAGAGGGAGGGAGGAAGAGAGAGAAAGGGAGAAAGAGAGAGAGGAAGAGGCAGACTCCCAACTGAGTGTGGAGCCTGACACAAGGCTCAATCTCATAACCCTGAAAGCATGACCTGAGCCGAAATCGAAAGCTGGACACTTAACTGACTGAGCCACCCAGGTGCTCCTGGAATTACATTTTATGGAAAATACTTCTAAGCAAATCAGGATTTGAACACTTAAGTTGGTGAAGTAGCTCAAAAATTATTTAACATATGTATATCAGTGTACAAGAAAAAGTTTGCCATCCTTTCCTCCTTAAAAAATTTCCTGCTTAAGATTTTTTACTTTTTCAAATATATTATACATATACATTTATTTTCTAAATTTTGTCCAAATTAGAATAACTGTACATTTACACATGGTTTCTCTTTTGATCTGAACCATCAGATTCAGGAACCACAGCATAGGCCAATCTGCTTGTATGTCTTGATGTATCTGACAAAGCCTATCACTAGGCGACCATGTTTTGAAAGATTTTGTGTGCCAGATCATTTAATTTATCAAAATTTTCCTTCCATTTTTAGAAGCTACATCCCCAAACTATAAATGGCTTGGAACGAGAAACCACTGTATTTTATATCTTTAACATCACCACACTGTGGCTGACACACAGAAGATTTTCAAAAAAGGTGTATCTGAGGACTGTAACTTCCTATTAATGTTCCTGATCAGTGTGAATAATCATGGAACTAAATTTAGCTGATTTAATTCAATACAAAAGCAAATAAATGTTGACATTTTAGTTAGCACGTACAGCCTTCAAACAGGCAATACTTTTTATCCAAAATATTTTTGGACTATAGAAAATACTTCAGGGCGTTTGGCTGGTTCAGTAGGTAGAGCATGTGACTCTTGATCTTGGGGTCATAAGTTCAAAGCCCCATATTGGGCATAGAGCTTACTCGGAAAAAAAAAAAAAAAAAAGGCAAAATACTTCAAGGAGTAACTCTTGTTACTATCCTTTATTAAATCCTAGAAGAATTGAGACTTTCACAAGGGGACCCTTTGCTATAGAGAATTCCCTAGTCAGATAAGTTTAAGAGGCTCTGAGTTAAAATTAAACAATTTGGGACGCCTGGGTGGCTCAGTTGGTTAAGCATCTGCCTTCACCTCAGGTCATGATCCCAAGGTCCTGGGATGGAATCCCTCATCACCCTCCTTGCTCAATGGGGAGCCTGCTTCTCCCTCTGCCTGCCATTCTCCCTGCTTCTGCTTTCTCTGACAAACAAAAAAATAAAATCTTTCAAAAAAAAATTAAACAATTTAATGTTAAATCTTCAGTGTGCTTTTATATGTGGATATGCACTGTAGCTCCATAAGGATATTTCCGAATTTACTAAATTTCCTTTTTTTTTTTTTTTTAAACTAAACACTATCAATATGGTAGGACACTAGCACCCTGAGGATACTATCTGGCAACATCTGTTGAATTCAGTAATATTTGAGAGACAATTGGAAAATGAAAAACCACTTTTGCATTAAAAGCTTAAAATCTCTTACCTTTCTAACTGGTGGGCCATGAGCTTTATTCACTGCTGCCAGGAATCCTTTAGCTCTAATCAAGTAAGCAGTGCTTCTCAAGTTTCCATCTGAATATCCCTAGGGCAAAGGAGAGGCAGAAAAGAGAGTGAACACCTTACTCTTAAGATCTGAAGAAACAGGCTCATGCAGTTGAACTCTGACACAAAAACTTTTAAGCCTTTATATTTAAAAATGTATGTGAAGTTTGCCTTCCATTCCATTATTTTCTGATATAAAAATAAGGTTCCCTCCAAAAGTTTCAATGCTCCAGGAAGATGTTTATCCTGCGGTCGCCTGTAACTCCTAGCAAAATGCCACCTAGAGGTGTGAACAGTTTCAAGGACGGAAGTACAGCAGTGGAATCTTGGTGAAAGGAGAAAAATGAACCTTTCTAATAGAAGGGAGGGGTGATCATAGATAATAGGTGAATAGGCAGTGCTGAATCTGAGCATCAAAATTCTGAGTGGAGATGATAATATATTTTTTTTTCTTTTCTTCCAAGTTTTTATTTATAGATGAAAAATTTTTGTGTCAGTGCTGCACCATACCATCCAGGGGATCCAGTTCATAGGCTTTTCATGTGGAAACAGCTTGATTTTTTTATACCTATTTCAGCTGGATTGGGTTCAGCTACGAGTGACAGAAAACTCAGAATTTGTTAACAATGGCTTAAATGATTCAGAAGTTTCTCTCATATAAAAGCACAGGCAATCCCAAATTATGATCACTAGGAACCCAGGCTCCTTCTACTTTGCTGTTTTACCATCCTCAACATGTGGTATCCCCTTCATGGTTTAAAATAACTGCTTAAGGTGTAACTAACATCTGCTGATCAGACAGCGGGAAGGAGAATGAGGAGGTGAGCAATAGCCTCCTATTAAGGAAACTTTCCAACAACTCACAGGATACTTCTATTTACATTCCATACACCAGAACTTAAGTCACAACAGCTATACCTAGCTGAGAAATAAATTCTTTATTTCACCATATGCTCAGTTAAAAATTGGAGCATCTATAATAAAAAGAGGAAAATGAATACTGGTCAACATTTCTGTCATCATACTGTCTCATCCTAAAATGTAAAAGATGGTTGGCAGATACCTTGTAGAAATGTCTTAGCAGTCTACTGAAAAGAGCTTTCAAAAGCAGAAAGTCCTGCCAGTGGCCAAGGAGCAAGACTAGTGTTCATAACGAACTTCTCTAAATATAAAAGGCCAATCTGTAGGTGACAGAGAAAGAAGAGAAAAATCTCAAGACCAGAATAACAATGCAAGAGCAAAGAAACAACCTAAGTAAGTTGTAGTTTGGGAGGATAAACTCACATATGCAGTCCACAAAACTCAGAAATGATTAACACAGGGCCATTACGTAAGTAATGGAGTGCCCAAGCGGAGTCTGGGTAAGAACCGGGCAGAAAACCAAGTTACCAATTCCATCAGGAAAAGGCAGTAATCCTGGAACAGGATGTTAAAAGGGAAGTAGACTTTTCCTCATTATTTAAGGACTGAACTCTCATTATTAGGCTGTATATGAACTTGGGAGATGTCCTTATGCAGACTGTTGAAAAGAAGGACTGCACTTCACCTTGAATAAGGCTGACCGAAACAGTCTTCATGTTTAAAACTTTGATGACAATACTAGAAGCTGGAAAGACTCGTTTCAAAGTTGGCATCAAAATTCTGTTTTACACAGACTGTTCCTTAAAGGGAAAGGGACCTGAACAGGATATTGAGCTATACAAATGTAAAATAAGGACTATAAATGGAGCAGCAGTTCAAAGGACAAATGCCTCTGTGTACAGGTTCATGTTTTCTAGGTAGAGATAAATTTCTGCAAATTGTTTCTCTCAGGGAAATGTATATCTTAAGTAGGGCTTCGGATCTTCCTATGGAGTGTGTGTTCTTATTTTAGCAGTTGCTCACAAAGGACCAGGAACTAACACCCTAGAAAATAGCAAGATGGACTTCTGGTTCTCACTTCAAGAGAAAGGCAGCAAGATTAAGCTAGCAAGCTATACCTGGTCTGGCCTATAACAGCTTATGTTTTATGCATGCAATGTGAAGATTATCATTCAGACTCTGAAAGATATTAAACAATGCTTTTTTGTTTTTCGGTTTTCTTTTTTTGGGGGGGGGTAACTTGAAACACATAGATGTAAATAACTTCCTTTACCACTGCTACCCTACCCTAGCTACTGTATACGCACTTCTTATACAGGCATACCCTATTTTATTGAGCTTCACTTTACTGAGCCTCACAAATAGCGCATTTTTTAGAAATTGAAGGTTTCTGGCAACCTTCACTGTATGGAACAACTCTACTGGTGCCATTTTTCCAACAGCATTTGCTCACTTCATGTCTTTGTGTCACATTTTGGTAATTCTTGCAAATTTCAAACTTCTTCATTCTTATATTTGCTATGGTGATTTGTGATCAGTGATCTTTGATGTTACCATTACAATTGTTTTAGGGCACCATGAACTACACCCACATAAGACAGCAAACTTAATTGATAAGTGTTGTGTAAGTTCTAACTGTTGCACCCACCAGCTCCTCCCCCATCTCTTCCTCTCTTTCTGCTTCCCTGTGCCCTGAGACACAATATTGAAATTAGATCAATTAATGACCCTCCAATGGTCTCTAAATGTTTAAGGGAAAGGAAGAGGGGCACATCTCCCACATTAAACCAAAAGCTAGAAATGATTACGTTTAGTGAGGAAGGCATGTTGAAAGCCGAGACAGGCCAAAAGCTAGGCCTCTTGCACCAAAGAGGTAGCCAAGCTGTGAATGGAAAGGTAAACTTGATGGAAATCAAAAGTGCTATTTTAGTGAACATGAAAATGAAACAGCCTTACAACTGAAAGTTTTAGTGGTCTGAATAGAACAAACCAGCTACAACATTCCCTTAAACTAAAACCTAATCCAGACTAAGGCCCTAACTCTCCTTAATTCTAAGAAGGCTGAGGGAGGTGAGGAAGCGGCAGAAGAAAAGTCAGAAGCTGGCAGAGTTGGTTCATGAGGTTTAAGGAAAGAAGCCACCTTTATAACAAAGTATAAGATGGGGGGCACCTGGCTAGCTCAGTCAGTACAGCATGCAACTCTTGATCTCGGGGTCTTGAGTTTGAGCCCCACACTGGGCATAGAGATGACTTAAAAACTGTTCTATGAAAATACAAGGTAAAGCAGCAACTGCTAATATAGAAACTGCAACAAGTTATCTAGACTATCTAGCTAAGATCATTAATGAAGGTGGCTACACTAAACAAAAGATTTTCAATGTAGATGAAACAGCCTTAGATTGGAAGAAAATGCCATCTAGGGCTTTCATAGCTTAAAAAAAAAGTTCATGCCTGGTTTCAAAGCTTCAAAGAATAGGCTCTCTTGTTAGGGGCTAACACAGCTGGTAACTTTAAGTTAAGCCAATGCTCCTTGATCATTCTGAAAATCTTAGGGCCCTTAAGAATTACAGTCAATCTACTCTGCCGGTGCTCTATAAATGGAACAACAAAGTCTGGGTGACAGCACAGCTGTTTACAACAGGGTTCACTGAAGATTTTAAGCCCACTGTTGAGAACTGCTGCTCAGAAAAAAAAAAAAGATCCTTTTCAAAATGTTACTGCTCACTGACAATGCACCTGACACCCAAAAACGGAGATGGGTAACAAGATTAATGTTTTCATGTCTGCTAAATACATCTATTCTGTGCCCATGGATCAAGGAGTAATTCTGACTTTCAAGTCTTATTTAAGAAATACATTTTGTAAAACTGTAGCTACTATAGTGATTCCTCTGATGGATCTGAACAAGGAAAATTGAAAACCTTCTAGAAAAGATTCACCATTCTAGATGCCATTAAGAGCATTTGTGATTCATGGGAAGAGGTCAAAATATCAACATTAACAGAGGAGTTTGGAAGAAGCTGATTCTAACTCTCATGATGATTTTGAGGGGTTCAAAACTTCAGTGGAGGAAGTAACTACAAATGTGGTGGAAACAGCAAGAGAACTAGAAGTGGAGCCTAAAGATGTGACTGAATTGTTGAAATCTCATGATAAAACTTGAACAAATAAGGAGCTGCTCTTTATGCATGAGCAAAGAAAGTGATTTCTTTAGATGGAATCTACTCCTGGTAAAGATGCTATGAAGATTATTGAAATGATAGCAAAGAATTCAGAATATTACATAAAATTAGTTGATAAAGCGGTGACTGGATTTGAGAGGACTGACTCCAACTCTGAAAGTTCTACTGTGGGTAAACTTCATTGATGTTATATTTAAAGAAATTGCCATAGCCACCCCACCCTTCAGCAACCACCACCTGATCAGTGAACAGCCACCATGGGCAAAACCCTACGCCAGCAAAAAGACCATAACTGGCTGAAAGCACAGATGATAGTTAGCATTTTTTTTTTTAGCAATAAAGTATTAAAATTAAGGTATGTATAGTTTTTTTTTTTAAGATGTAGTACTAGCACACACTTAAGACTACAGCATAGTGAAAACATAAATTTTATATGCACTAGGAAACCAAAAAATTCATTTGACTTGCTTTATTGTGGTCGCCTGGAACCTAACCTGCCATATCTCTGAGGTATGCTAGTATTTGGATATAATTAACTTGTGGTTAAGGGGTACAGGCTCTGCTGAAGAAGGAAAATACTGTTAATGGTAAATATTCTGGAAAGCAGATATTATGTCAAAAAACAGGGCTCAGAAAGTAGATATTCAGGTGAGAAAATAACTAAGTCTCTCTTGACATGGACTCAGAAGAGTCTAACATACTCAGGGGCAACTGGGTAGTAGAGAGAATCCTGAGTATGGGCTTCTGGCCTTGTGGGAGGATAGGAGCTGGGCAGGAAGAGGAGTCTTTTCAAGGCAGTGTTCAAACAGGTGTATGTATTACTGAAGGTACACCAACACATTCCAAGAGCCATCCGAGCAGGATAAGTTTTAAGAAAATTTCCGTATCTTTAATTTCCCTGTGTTTACTTTCCTAAAAATGATCTACCTTCCCTAAACCCTCATTCTTCCACAGTTGCAAAGAAACCCATACGTCTCACCCATACCAAATCTCATTACCATGCATTGCCCCAGGTTGTAAAACCTCCATGGAACAAAACAAGGGGATTATTTAAAAAGTGTCTTAAAGCCTCCCTTAATACAGGCACCATTAAACCTCAGGCTTTTGTCTTTGCCTGTCTTATAAGTATTTCTGCTAAAGCATTGTTTTTAAGAATGGCATTTTGCCCTGGTTTAGGAATGTTCTGAATTCATATATATTGTTAGGTGTGATGACAGGAACAATAAAAACTTTTCATTCAATGATTTCTTCTTCCATTCTGAAAATATTGTCCAAAAATGCACTGTCCCAAGAGAGCTCCATGAAAAGAAGAAATCAATAAGAAACTTAGAAAAGTTCAATTTATATTTACTGCAGAGAAGTATGATAAGGTGATCAATACTTTAAAACATTAAAATCCACTGGATTCAAATAAAATTATGCTGGAGAAGTGGAAGTTAAATAGAAGTTCAATAAGAAAGAGGAATAATGAAAACTTCCAACTGTTAAAGATGAATTAATTCTAGTTTGTTTTTTAAAACCAATGATAGCATCAAATCGCTACTAAAATCAGGTACTTATGGAAAAAAAGTGTCAGCATCTAGAAAAGCCAGGAACTGTACTTTTTTTCAACTACTTAAACTTAAGATGAAAAATTCTAGGATTCAACTTAGAAATGTGAAAGGGTACAGAGTTTATCAAATTTCTTTTCAGGAGCATATGAGTGTAGTAGGTAGAATGGTCCCCCAAAGTAGTCCATACCCAAATCCCTGGCAACTATGAATAGGTTATATTACATGGCAAAATGGACTCTGAAGATGTAAAAAGATTACAAATCATAAAACAGGAAGATTATTCTGGGTTATCCAGGTGGCGCAATCTATTTACAGGAACCCTTAAGAACAGAAAACTTTCTCCATCTGGAGTCTGAGAGGTTCAGTAGTAGCATAAGTCACAAAAACTAGAAGCATGAGGGAGACGTGACTTGCCATTACTGGAGGGGGCAGGACTGAAAGCTTTTCAGCTTCTAAGAGCAAATACCAATTCTGGTTATCAGTCCACAAAGAATCTGCATTCAGCCAAGAATCTGAATGAACCTGGAAGTGGATTTTTCCCCCAGACACTCTAGCAAGGAATACAGCTCAGCCAACATAATTTTGGCTTTGTAAGACTGTAAGCAGAAGACCCAGCTGAGCCCACCTGGACTTCTGACCTACAAAAACTGTGAGATAAATTTGTGTTGTTCTAAGATGCAAAATATGTGGTAATTTGTGATTCAGGAATAGGACATTAACAGAGTGAGCAAAAATGTTAAGGTACCCAGAAGGGTAGGCTTGTGTCACAAGGCTTCAAGGGCAGTGATACCTTACAGACACAGAACTCTGTGCTTTAGTTTCCTTCCTACATCTTGGTCAAGAGCCACAAAATGCAAAAAGTGATCATAGAGCAATCTTGGGGTCCTGGGAACATCACTATGGTCATAACAACAAAACTTGAACCGAAGAGTTTGAAAACCTGTAACTATGAGCTAGTAGGACTTTACTCCCTTTCAAGGTTAAGGTACCTTTGAGTTTCTATATTAGGAAAATTTTAAATGGTATGATTTCATTATGAGCCTCGTCAGTAAGAAACAATACACCACTTTCAGTGTTGTCAAAAAGGATAATGGATAATAATATATGTAAAATACATAGTGTAGTGCATGGCATTTACTTGGTACCTATTAAGTTTATTACAAGTTTTATTGTATTTTACTTTGACAGTAAATGTACATTTTCCTAATGCTTAATCAATCCTAATCTTACTACCTTCTTTAAAGCCCCAAACTGAGGACTACATTTTAGTTTAACTTTTAAACAAAAGGTTTTTAATCTTTAATCTTTTAATTTGATGTTATCGCATAAGGTTATTTGGTATATAATGTTTAGTTCTATGTAAGGAAATCAAACACCTCAGAAGTGAGAAAAATAGAAGCCCAGCTTTAATGAGGAAAGCAGCTTTTAATTTTGCCCCACTCACAGCAGACACGACAGATGTTCTTCACACATATCCCCAATTCCCAAGAGTATATAAGCGTTTTTGATGAAATTCCTCAAAGTTGATAGCACACATAAAGAACACCTCAGACTTTTCCCAATATCGTATTCATAAAAGTATGAGTACGTGAGTATTGAGATCAACACAATATATCAAAATATCCTTTAATAAAAACCAGTTTTTAAGTTAAACTTCATTTAAGTGAGTTAATTATTCCCAGACTTCTAATCCCTAGGTGATACAAGGTAAGCAAGTTCTTGTCTTATAGCCTAAAATTACAACAGAACATTAGAAACATACAAATATAGGGGCACCTACGTGGCTCAGACGGGTAGGTGTCTGACTCTTGGTTTTGGCTCTGGTCATGATCTCATGGGTAGTGGGATCCAGCACTGTGTCAGGCTCTGCGCTCAGCAGGAAGTCTGCTTGAGGATTCTGTCTCTCCCTCTCCCTCTGCCCTCCCCTACTCAACCACACACTCTCTAAAATAAAATAAGTAAATCTAGGGACACCTGAGTGGCTCGGTGAGTTAAGCGTCTGCCTTCAGCTCAGGTCATGATCCCAGGGTCCTGGGATTTAATCCTGCATTAGGATCCTTGCTCAGTGGGGAGCCTGCTTCTCCCTCTGACTGCTCCTCCCCCTGCTTGTGCTCTCTGACAAATAAATAAATAAAATCTTAAAAAAAAAATCTAAAAAAAACTACACAAACAAAAAGACCTTACAGATTAATGGTACGAATATGAACAGCACTAATGCAAGTTTTTACTAATAACATCATTTTAGATTTGGTAATCATATCTGTTATATAAAATAATGCCCATAGCATTATTTTTCTAAAGGTAGATGTAAAAAATGTACTTATCTATTATTGTTTTTATTATAATTGTATTCTCATATATTTATTATTGTATTCTTACTAAAAATTTATCTTTTGTAAAAGCAAAAAGAAAATAGAAATTCACAGCTCACCAAGAATTACAATAAGTCCTAGTTATCACTGCTATTAAGAGTATTTTGATACTAATTTCTCATTATGAAGAGACCACAGATAGGGTATAGATTATGTTTAATTCCTACTGCAACACTAATAAGTTCCTCTCTCGCTCTTCCTCTCAAAGTATATTAAAATTAAGTGAAAGAGATACTACTAAAGGTATAACCCTCAATCCAACATATGTCAATAATCATTAAAACCTTCCTTGCAAATGATAAAAGACACAGTGACTCTCAACACTGTGACTGAGAACTGATGGTACAGTTACATTAGCTGAATAATCAGTAAAGAATTCAAAAGAACATAGAATACATAGAGATGGCCAACAGACACATGGAAAGATGCTCATCATCACTTACCAGGCAAATGCAAATCAAAACTACAATAAGGAACCACCTCACACCCATCAGAAGGGCTAAAATCAACAACACAAGAAATAACAGGTGCTGGTGAGGATGTGGAAAAAAATGAACGCCTGTGCACTGTTCATGGGAATGTATACTGGTACAGCCACTGTGGAAACCAGTATGGAAGTTCCTCAAAAGGCTAACAGAACTACCTTATGATCCAGCAATTGCACTACTCGGTATTTACCTGAAGAATACAAGAACACTAATTAAAAGAAATACATGCACTTTTATGTTTATAGTGACATTATTTACAATGGAAGCAGCCCAAATGTCCACTGATAAATGAATGGATAAAGATGATATCTGTCTGTCTGTCTGTCTGTCTCTCTCTCTCTCACACACACACACACACACACACACACACACACACACACAATGGAATATTACTCGGCCATAAAAAAGAATGAAATCTTGTCATTTGCAAGGAAATGGATAGAACTACAGAGTATTATGCTAAGTGAAATAAGTCAGTCAGAGAAAGACAAAAACTGTATGAATTCACTCACATGTGGAATTTAAGAAACAAAACAAACAAGGGAAAAAAATATGAGACAAACGAAGACGCAGACTGTTAATTACAGAGAATGGATGGTTACCAGAGGCGGCAGGTGGAGGGGGATGGATTAAACAGGTGATGGGGATTAAGGAGTGCATTTGTAGTGATGAGCACAGGGTTATGTATGGAAGTTCTGAATCACTATATTGTACACCTGAAATTAATACTATATGTTAACTAACTAGAATTAAAATTAAAAAAATTAAAAAAAGAACAAGCATTAGAAATGTGGTATTTTATTTAATCATCTCTTTCACTATGAAGAGGAAGGAATGAAAGGTTTCACCGAAATGTTTCTAGTGGAATTGGTGAAATAGAAGAAAGATAATCAGATTTTATGGAAATAATACTGTCACAATATTATCATCTCAAAATATGAGTATGCTATATACTACATGAGTTTCATATAGGAGAAGTCCGACTTGGAGAGAAAGGGAACAAAAAAAATAGGAGATCCCTTCTCACATGGATTTATGAAAATTCTAACATAGTAAGTTGCCCCACAAACTGTAAGTTCCTATGGGAAACTCAACTTTATTGCCAAAGCTACCAACGAGATGACTGATGTCCTGCCTTCAAGCTACATCACACACACCTGGAGGGGCTATGGTAGATTATTATTGTTTCTGAATGTACTTAACAATAATTACCACACCATATACTAAGTATTCATTAGTTCCCGACAATGTTTTTTTTTTTTTAAGGATTTTATTTATTTGACAGAGAGAGACAGCCAGCGAGAGAGGGAACACAAGCAGGTGGAGTGGGAGAGGAAGAAGCAGGCTTATAGCAGAGGAGCCCGATGTGGGGCTCGATCCCAGAACACGGGGATCACGCCCTGAGCCGAATGCAGACGCCCAACCGCTGTGCCACCCAGGCGCCCCCTGACAATGTTTTAAGCATTTGAACAATGCCATGAATTACGTAGTATCTTTAAAAATAAGGAAACTGAAGCACAGAGAAGTTATTATTTGCCTGAGGTGATACAGATAAGTGGCAGACCCACGACAGTCTGGCTCCTAATAACTATCCTAAAACACTGACTATATACATACTATGTACCAGAAGACAACACTAAGGAAACAACTCGGTCAATTTGGCTATAACATACACATTCTTTATTTCAAGGATTACCTATATGGAAATGAATGTCATTATGAATTTTAATAACTCATAAATGTATAGGTCAAAAAGTAGCTCTTATATCACAGTAAACTAGCATAAAACATCCAATATGTAAACCATGTAAAACTACATCAAATTTAAGGATTACTGTTACTACACTGTCAAGTTTTAGAAATCTTTATGAGAAATAGTCAGTGAAATGAGGAAAATAGAAAATATACATTATCTGTCCTAGCACACAGATCACTGATAGGCAAATAACTGCGACTGATATGGTCTACTAAATAAAACTGCTAAATAATGCAACTTATTCCCATTAATAATTCCTAATTAAGCAATCCTGCTTTATTAATCAGCACAACTCCAAATTTGGTAAAATTATGATAAAGTTGGTGCACTCAGATTCTCCTGACAGTGTAGACTTGCTCAACTCTTTGCAGAGGCAAAAATCTGGCAATATAAAAACAGTTATATCCTTTGACCTAGTCATTTCATATGAGATTAGTATCCTACAGAAAAAATTCAAAATAAATTAAAAAAATATACGCACAGAGATGCTCAATTCAACGTTAAACTAGAAACTGAAAACAATAATTTTCCTGTTGAGCATTTATTTTTTTTTTTAAGATTTTATTTATTTATTCGACAGAGATAGAGACAGCCAGCGAGAGAGGGAACACAAGCAGGGGGAGTGGTAGAGGAAGAAGCAGGAGAAGCAGGCTCCTAGTGGAGAAGCCTGATGTGGGGCTCGATCCCAGAACGCCGGGATCAGGCCCTGAGCCGAAGGCAGACGCTTAACGACTGCGCCACCCAGGCGCCCCTCCTGTTGAGCATTTAAAATTGAGGAAATTTTAATGGTCAACTGGTAAACTATCATGTAACTACTATATATCACAACGTTAGACAATAAGGGGAAATGCTAAAGTTGTAAAAATAAAACATAACTGTATCTAATGATAAAATTCTGTCAAAGCTATAATTTATATGCAGAAACTAGAAGGCAACAAAAATAATGAAAAGTTATTTGTCAGTAGGGCAAACTTGTAGTTGATTTCTAGTAACACTATTTCAAGTGTTCAATAAATAGAAACACACTAGCCCACACATAAGAATTAGAAAAAACAAAGCTATAAAATTGGAAGAACAAAGCTACAAAGTTGTTATGACAAAAGTTTAGTTTCAAGCAAGCAAACTAAAGAACATTTAGGGAATTTGTAAATTAAGGTAGTATTATAGAAAAAGACATACACTACTAGCCAAAGAACCAAAATACACTTGGTATTTTGCCAACTGGCTTTTTGCCAATTTTAATCATTCCCACCCTGTTTTCCCTACTAATCTTGTTGAGAATCTGTGCAGTATCAGCTACTACTACTGTTGGGAGTGTTTCTATTCCTTGGGTATTAAGACAGAAAAAATTGAGAATCACCATCTTTGTTAAGACAGAGAATGCAGACATGGGTGAATAAGCCTCACCCCAAAAGCATTCTACTTACATCCCTTCCTGTTACAAAAAAAAAATGTTTTTAATGATTCTACTACCACTGCCAAAATGCCAAGAAAGAAGAAAAAAAAAAGCATCACCTAAACATATAAAATGTAAATGAATGTTTCAAGATTGTTAAAAATAAATGAAAATAGTATATATAAGTGTATCTATAATTATATAATACATGACACATTTACAGTAATATATGTAAAATAATTCCAATTATTTTTGGCCATAAAAGTCCACAAACTTCCTTAAATTTTTATGAAATTATATTTTACTCTAACTTTTTAATCTTGAGCTCAAGAAACAGAGCAAAGAAATAAAATGTTTTGTGTGTTTTCCCCGGATGTAAATAGTGAATACTATCATTAATACATCTTCATTAAGAATTACATTAAGAAAACATGCAGTATTGTAGGCAAGTCCTTAGTCTCAAGGAATAGGTGTGAATTAAAGGATAAACACAGAAATACTAAGTTAAACTACTGACTATAACAATGCAGATTTGTTGTTTTCCTATAGTACATTTTAATTACAGTGAATAGCATAACAAGTACTAAATGTATTGATTTTTATAAGGATCTGTTGACTATCCAATTGTTGTTATTCAGTGGGTTTTTGAAAAGAGAGATTGATTATCTACTGAAGAGGACACAGAAAAGATCTACACATTTGATCTAACACGATCTAACAATTTACCAGCAGAGAACATCTAATCATTAAAACCTAACTTTTTCAAAACACAAAAATTTAGGTAGGAAAAATGTAGATTATTTCTTGAGACTTAATGCTAGTTATTAGTAGACATTTGACGTATAGCATAACATTTTAAAAAATGATATTGATAGCTTTCAAATCATGAATACCAAGAAAAAGCATTCCTCCAAATTATTTGTTAAAGAACTGACATAATAACCTTAATATGTACTGTTATTTTAGTTTAAATACATGAAACAAATACTCCAAGTAAATACAGGAATTTCTGCATTACATATGTAATAGATTATGGTAAAGTGCCCCAAAGATGAAATAAACATTCTAATAAGGTTATTTTAAAAAGAATTTTCAGGGGGCACCTGGGTGGCACAGCGGTTAAGCGTCTGCCTTCGGCTCAGGGCGTGATCCCGGCGTTATGGGATCGAGCCCCACATCAGGCTCCTCCGCTAGGAGCCTGCTTCTTCCTCTCCCACTCCCCCTGCTTGTGTTCCCTCTCTCGCTGGCTGTCTCTATCTCTGTCGAATAAATAAATAAAATCTTAAAAAAAAAATAAAATAAAAAGAATTTTCAGGAAGTGCAATCAGATCTACAGAAGGCATGTTTACCTTAAACACACAGTTCCCGAAAGCTCCTTCCTTACTGACAAATACAAACACCTATGTTCTAAATCACAATATATTTCAAATAATTAAAAATTTAATGGCAGTAATCCTCCCAAAACAAGATAAAACAGGTCTTAGGAAGGCAGCATACGAACCACCATAAATTTGTAAGATTCTTATCAATTACAAAGACTAGGATTTTTGTTATTCAATTATTGATGGCCAAAGATTCAAGAACATCCTTAACTCTAACTGCAGAAAGGCATCTCTATTTTTTTTTTTTAACACACTTTACAAAGATGTTCCTGCAGTTTTGAAAAGTGTTTACAGTGGATTCCTCAAGTCAGTGTAACAAATTTAATACAAGACGTAATTGCTACTGTATTTATCTTTCAGGTCACTTAACCCTGTAGGGTTGACTTTTACACAAGCTTATCACCTTCATAGTTTGGGTACAACAGACCAACGTTACATGGCTATTTAAAAATTACACCTAGAAAGGCTATTACTGACAGTGCCTGTGGTTCTTCAAAAAGGACCAAAAGTGCACTCAGAGGAATAGTTTTTGTTTTGATTTCAAGTATGTATATTAAACTTACGCATTGTTAGCCTCCATAATTTAAAATTCCTAAGAAATTATAACTTTTACATAATATAGGTATTAGTCAATAGGGTGAAGGTCTCTGAGGTGTCATCCCTTTTATTCCATCACATTCACAGTTTTGCTCTTGGCCTCAACCAATTTTAAACTCCCCATTAAGCAAAGGCAATTTTATACTACCTAAGGACACAAAAATAGTCCCCAGCTCCTCCGCCTTCTCCTTCCTCTAGCGAGCTAACACAGAAAATACACACACACACAATCTCTCGGCCCTGTCCCTAGGGCATCAACAAAAAGCACTGGTTATTTCCTTACAGAGGCTTTGCAGTCCAAGCAGGGAGGTAAAAAATGAGGGAAAATACCAGAATCGATCTGCACCCACACCTCAGCCCCGCCCCACGGGGAAAATGTGGGGGGTGGCGGGAGCGTGAGGGGGCAGAAAGGACAGAAAAGGCCGAGACTTTCAGCGCACAGGTTCTCCATACCATTTGTTCCATCATGTTCCTCCACAGGCACAGACCCTGACCCTATTTTCTGCTGTGCCTCCCGATCCTCCTCCCGGCCACCGTCACCTATACAGTCCCAACCACTGAGTCCTGGGTGGGGAGACCAAAGCCAGCCCTCTTCCCGCTAATCCGAAGACTGAAGAGGGTCTCCCTGCGCCCTCCGCGGATCCGACGTGGGGCCCAGACACCTCTGAACTAACCAGAGAAGGGGAAGATAAATCGGGGGGAGGGGTCTAAGAGGAGCCGTTATTCCTTTTTCCTCTTCGTTAGGAAAGCGCGCGAGCGGGGAGGGGCCGGAACAACGAATGCCAGTTACCTAACGGTCCCGCCCGGCCGGTCGGGCTCCCGAAGCCGACGCCGCGCGAGCCGCTGAGGTGGCACCACAGCCTCAGTCGCCCCGAGGGCTAGGCACTGAGGCAGGAGCGCTCGAGGTGATGGGAAGCGGGGGGTGGGGACTACCGTGAGCGACGTCGCCATGTTAGTGCCTTCTTTCTCCATATCCCTACAGTCTCCAGCCCTCGGGCTTCTCCCCATCACTACTCACCTTTCCAGGACACTAGTTCATGCTTCTCCGGGTCGCCAGGGAGGCCCGAGCTCAGCAGTGTTTACAAACTACCCCTGGAGGAAAGGGTTGAACCGCACTTTAAAGGCCACAGGCCCCCACAGGCTTCCGTCCTCTCTCGCGAGATCAGACTGACACCCCCCCCACCCCCTTCTCCCCGCCCCACTCCCGGCATCCCCCCTCTCTTCTCGCGCCCCTCCCCTCCACACACACGCCCCTTCTTGCCTTCTTTCCGACGGAGCGCCTCCGGGTCAGGTGATTCCGTCAGCCTTAAGGGGGAGGGGGCGGTACCTCAGGAGGGCGGGGAAGGAGGAGGCGGGAACCAAAGAACACTCAGTACCTGACGATTGGACAAAGAGCCTGGAGGGCGGGAAGCAGTTCTGGAAGGGGGCGGGGCCGGAGAGCCAGAAGAGAGGAGTCTCCGTAACCCGGGCTGAAACCTGTGATTGGCAGGGGCTGGACACTGGCGTGGATGTGGGAAGCTGTAACAGGTGGATGTGGGAAGCTGTAACAGGTGGATGTTGGGGTCGCGAGAAGGGTTTGACCCGGTGCGGAGAAATAAGGTGAACTCTGGAAAAGGCTGGGGGTGGCGGTAGAGAAAACGCGATGAGTCCTCCGAGCTCTCCTACAGGAGCCCGGTATTTTTGTTGCTGTCACTTCCTGGCCCTGGGTAGGAAGGAGGGTAAAATGTTAGATAGGCGCGCGCCTAAACCCACTCTACTGCTACTCTGAAGCCTGAGACAGGGAGTTTTCGTTAAGCTGAAGTTTGGAAGAGGTGGAATTTGCAGCAAAGTACCCCCAAGGCCTCTACGCGCCTAAAGCGGGAAAGCAAGATAAGTCAGTTTTGAAAAGGAAAAGCCTTTACTTTGGATGGCATTTGTTCGAATTTTATTAAGCTATAACTGAAACTGATTCTTCCGGCTCCTGAACGCCTGGTAGAGTGTAGGATATTAGCATGTAATTATGTTCTAAGCAACCTACCAAAAGAAATAGAGTGCCCTCCACTATATAACCGTAAGTTAAAACCCTGCAAGGAGTTGTTTATAAGAGAAAATCTTCCATAATAAGGTGTATTCAATTTTATCAATTTTCTTTTACTTAGTAGTTACAGATTTTAAATATATCAACTTCAATAGAGATAATTTCAAACTTTTAAAATATCAGCAATTCCTTATTAACATTTACAAAGGACCAAAGGACACCAAATTAGAATATGGAATAGAAATGGCTCTCTTCCCCTAATACTATTCTACTGCTCACTAGGTTGCTACAATGACAAAGAAATATCCGTCAAGCTTTGAAAGCAGCTGTTATAAAAAGGATGGCGAAGGAAGACCATATATTTATTTAACAAGAAGGACAAAAGAGACCATATATGCCGTTCTGCAATTGACACAGATATACTCCTGAAAACACAGAACAGTGCTGAAAATATTTCTTTTTAATGTTGCTCTATGATTCTCTATATAATTTAAATATTCCAACGTTAAGTGTGGGGATATTGATTGTCCAATAAATATGCACAATTAAAAGTATGATCAGAGGCTCCTGTGTAAACTTGTTTTAACTCTTAAAAAGCCAGTTTTTTCATCTATTACGTCACTACAAATTATGAATAAAGTTTGTGTATTAATATAAAATGCACTCTCAAACATCCAAATCAAAGTGAAACTGAAATTATTGTAAGATTCTGGGGTATTGTATTTGAAAGTTCATGAATGTGCAGTTCAATAATGGTATCTGGCATAAAAGTGAAATTCTGATGGCACTGAACCTTTTAGCAGGTTTCTGGCCTGTGTACATATATGTGAGCTAACTCACTCTTTTAAAACTAATTTCATTATTCAAGAGACCAGAAAGAAGCCAGAATATTAAGTGTTTACTTCTCAAGTTAAAATGAAAGTACTATCCCTATCTAATATCAGTGATACTGTAGTAGTGTTTGTGTCATGTAGCACTAATTATATCAGTTAAACCTCAGCAGCTCAGATTGCTGACACTGACTATGACGATGGACAAGATGTGCAACTTGACAAAGTTCTTAGGTCAAGTATGTATTCACTAAAACGGTGCTGCTTCTCTCCAACTCTCAAAATGTCTAATGTGAGAAAAAGAACTATAAATGTTATGGCATTGCAAAAGAAATTTGCATCAGTTAGATTTTCTTAAAACAATTATCTTCCATTCACTTATATCAAAAAATCAATTTCTCCAGTTTTGATTCATTTTCAGTTGGCAGCACATTTGGTTTTAAGTTTCTCCTCCTCATCCCTACTTCTCCAGTCCATTGTCAAGTAGTTAAAAATCTATGTAATGCACTAGAGGAACATGTTATTTTAAAGAAAATCTTTCAGGAGTCCTCATAGAAGAGAGAAGAATTATTTAGTAATATAAATAATACTCTGTTGTGAGAATGCAGTTTTAGCTATTTTTCTTTTTAAAAAAGTAAACAAAATGAGAAAAAATAAAGAAGATCACAGGGAAAAAAACAGGTGGAAAGGATGCAAATCTGTTCCATACCATGTTGGCAACCCGGTAGCTAGGAAGTGTCTTACTTTACATATTTGTAGTTCCACAACAGTTCCTTTACTATAACTTTTCTACAAATGGAGAAAACATTCAGCTTAGACAAAATGAATGTAGTTACTATTTTCAGTTCTGATCTTGTGAACTTTTCTCACTATCCATATCTTCTTAAAACACTTTGCTTTTCAATTTTTTTCTCATTGTCATGCCTCAATATCCCCTAACAGCCCTAAAATTCTCTACAGTCTTCTCTTTTGCAAATGCAGGAAATTTGTTCTGGACTCCCTTTTAGCCTGTCTTATCACTCCATACATATATCTACCCAACTTACTCCTAAGAAAATTAGTAAGGATCTGGTAAACCTCCTCTAAGAACCCAGAATGACTTCTGAATAAAATTGGTATCCCTTAGATACAAGAGGCTATTTGAAGAAAATTTCTATTTCTATCACAGAAATGCCCCTTATTACATACTACAAGAAACAATAAGAGGCCTCTAATTGCTCTCAAAACCTTCCAAGTGCCACAGAATGTGGTATTTCCACCTTGTTCAGAAGAGTTATTATGTGGTTGTTAATCCATTAATCTGCTATGGTTCTTGAGAATTCAACTAAAATCCTGCTCAAGTATATATATTTATAGTATTTAAATATACTAAAATATAAATATACAGATATGTATATATGACAAATAGAGTGAAAAGGAAGATTTAATTTGTAAGTTTCTGTTTGTAGCTAAACAAAACACAGCATCCCTTATGTCTGCCTTGGACTCACAGAAAGCCTCTGAATTTTCACAGGTGTCCTCAAGATGCAGCCCAGTACAGATTGATGAGATGAGGACAGCATGGCCCTAGACATTTAAGTTGATTTTTTTTTGGTAGCTTCTACCTCATGGCAGATCTACTTTCCTTTCCTCTGACAACCCAGGGTTTTCCTGCACATCCCTGAAATGGCCTATGTTATAGTTAAACTTTCAGCATCTGTTCTCACTATGGGAATTTCCATTCAGAACAGTTCAAGTGCAAGGAGGGTCCTTGTCCACTTTCCACCCCCAGTCTTTGGGTCTCAAAAGAGTTTGTAATTAATTGTGTGTGGCATTGTGGGGGAAAACTTAAAGGGCTGTATTTATCTTCAAATCATACTTTAGTTTATGCCAACCTCAGTAAGACCAGTCCAAGAGAGAGAATGGAATTTAAGGGCCTATTTTCTTTTCATCTTTCGTATCAATGTCTCCTCCTACCTCTCTCTCATCCCACTCACTTGAAAGAGGGCTTATCATCATTATACTTAACTTTCCACACACTATTAAGTTACCAGTACAGGTAGATAGAACCACATCTAGGGTGAAGAATTTTGTCTGGCATTCCAGTGTCTGCCCTTGATGACTCCCCATAACTAGTCTGTCAGCCCAAGGCCCACATAATAGCAAAGCCATGAATTCCTTATGCCAGAAACCAAGAAAGGCCTGATCATACGGACCCTCCCAGGCCATAGGCCTTGCTCTTTCCAGTTACATTCTCACCTTGGAGACAGTCTCTTAAGTTAACTGTCAACCTAATGCTCTGTTTCTAAGTTTACTACTCATAAAGTATCAATATTTATTGAGCACAAACATGCCAGGCACTCTTCCTGGCCCTGCAGCTACAACTATAAACAAGACACAGTCCCTTAAGGAGACTTTCATGGGAGAGGAGGGGAGTCACAACACATTTATAAACAATGTAATAAATAAACAAATAAATAAACAAACAATAATTTAAACAGTAGTTAGTGCTGTGGAGAAAATAAAGCAGGAAGGTGATAACATGCAGTATTATAAGCTTACTCCTTTTGTACAACTTTAGGGGTCTTGAGAGCTAAAGATGTTTTAGATCTCTCTAGAGAGGTAGATAAATACTTTGAGCTGTCCTTTAGATAGAAGTCTTGAGGGAATAATACTGAGCTGTCCAGCATCTGAGAGACTCAGCCAAACTACCTAATTATTTGAGAAAGCAAACCCTGGGACTGTTCTGTAAGAGGAGCAGATCCTGGAATTTCCCTGGCTGGGAAATGCTAACTAAATGCTTTTTGTTGAAAAGTAGCCACTGCCAACAGCCATGGGTCCTCTTAGGAGTCTCTGCCAAGATCATTTGTAGGATGCTAGCTCATGCTAATGGGGAGAACGATCAAAAGCCCTTGGATTTAGGAGTCCCTACTAATCCTAGGTCTGTTCTTCTCTTCAATATTTAAGCTCCCTTGAAAAAGAAGCTCTAAGTTACCGAACATCTAAGAAGAGACAGATACTTGCATCATTCAGGAGAAGGAAGTGCAGATTCTTACTAGGAATGTGGGCCAATTTTTAGAGATTATGAACAGATTGATAGCTGAAAGGATGTGACCAAGGGATATAGGGTTACCCTCAATTTACAAAACTGACCGTTTTTATTAAGTTGTAAGTGTAATGCCATATTGGAGCCTGTTTCCTCACTGACAGATTAGATCAATGGTTCTAATTTTTGATTTTGGGACGCTGCACTCCATCACAACATCTTAACATAAATAACATTTTTTGAAAAATAACTATATTTTCCAAAATAAAAATAGAATAGCATGGTATTCACTTTTGTAAATAACTACCTCACACTTAACAGTAGCTGCATTTTTATATCTATTTCTGTATTTGAACTGTTGCAATATGTTGTTTTGGTTAAGTTCTGATGACAATCTAGCCTCATGCAGCTGTGTAGGTGGAAAAGGGAAGACCTTGTGAACCCCCTGAAAGGTTCTAAGGGCGCTCAGAAGTTTTCAGACCACACTTTGAAAAGTCACTGGATTAGCGGTACATTCCAAAAGGAAGGGGAAAAAAAACTGCCCGATTAATGAGTTGACAGCTTTTTGAAAGATAAGGAGTCGAAGTCAAGGCACGTGGGGCATTGCAGTGTTCTAGGACAGTGCTCTGAAAACTTGATGTGTATACAAATCACCTGGGATGCTTGTTAGAATTCAGATTCTGATTCAGGTCTGATGTGAAGCTCTAGAACCTCTGTCTCTGACAAGGTCCCGAGTGGTGCCACCACTGCTGATCCGCGGACCTCACTTTGAGCAGCAGCACCGTAGTGTACTGTAATACACACACCGCCAGAAAGCCTATGAAAGATGCACAGGGGAGCTTGTATGTACGTGTGGTAGGAGCAGACGGTAGGGTAAGCGTGGGTGGAGGGAAAAGAAGAAAATAAATAAACTCATGCTACCTACCTTCAAAAAATCTGTAAAAATGATGATACGACTTATAAATCATATACCGTCACAAGTTTTGACTACTGCTTATTAACTATCTGTACATCAAAGCAAACTAAGGCATAATGTTGCTATTGGCGGAGACAGCGTCCAACTGCCATGTTTTTTGAGGCAGAGGGGATGGTATTAAATCTGGAAAAAATAATTTTTAGTCCTAATAATGTAAAGAACTTGGCAAGTAATTGATGGACTATGTAATTAGGTCGTAAGTCCATAATATTTTCCATAGAGTAATACCATGAAATTACTAAATTAATCTATGCACAGCATGTAGAGACTTCAACAACTCGTCCTTTCAGGTGTAGAAATCACGTATTTAGAAGGCTTTGCAGAGGGTAGTACTGATATTTTCTTCTTCCAAACACTTAACACCAAAACCAAACCACATTGGCTAAAATTACCAAATAGAATTTAAAAATTACAGCAGAAGCATGAGTATATATTTTTTGCATCTCAAATGATATTTCCCATTTATCTGTACTCCTTCTTTAAATTTAACTTCAGTGACATTCATTTCTACTAACTTTAGCTGCTCAGCAAATTTTTATCATTCCTTGGGCCTACCTTACCTCTAAGAGCTTGAACTCTGAAGTTCTTTACATTTCCTATTTTTTGGCTCTTACTGAAATGGATCTTCCACCGTATTGTACTCCCTGGGCCCTTGACCGTTCTATCTCTATTTTATTTTCATACATTACACATAACAAAATTTACCATCTTAACCACCTTAAGTATATATTTCAGTGGTATAAAATATATTCATAATGAGGGGCGCCTCACTGGCTCAATTGGAAGAGCATGTGATTCCTGGTCGCAGGGTTGTGAGTTTGAGCCCCACGTTGGGTAGAGAGATTACTTAAAAACAAAAACTTAAAAAAATATACATTCATAATGTCATGCATCCATTAATACCATCCATGTCTATAACTCTTTTCATTTTGTAAAACGCCATGCCTGTTAAACTAGACCCCCTGTCATTGTTCCCACCCCAGCCCCTAACAACCACAATTTTACTTTTTGTCTCTATGATTTTGACTACTCTAACTACCTAAGTGAATCATACAGTATTATGTCTTTTTGCAACAGGTTTATTTCACTTAGCATAATGTCTTCAGGGTTCATTCACATTGTAGCATCTATCAGAATTTCTTTTTAAGGCTAAAGAATATTCCATTGCATGTATATACCGTATTTTGCTTATTACCATTCATCCATTCATGGACACTTGGGTTGCTTCCATAGTTTAGTTATAATAGTGAATAATGCTGCTATGAACATGAGTGTACAAATATCTCTTCAAAACCTTGCTTTCAGTTCTTTGGCATATATACCCGTAAGTGGAATTGTTGGATCATATGGCAATTCTAGTTTTAACTTCTTGAGGAACCACCATACTGTTTTTCATAGCAGCTGTACCATTTTACATTCCTACCAGCAGTGCACAAAGTCTCCAATTCCCCCATATCCTTGCCACCACTTGTTTCTTGGTTTTGTTTTGTTGTTTTATAGTTGCCATACTCCAGGGTGTGAGGTGGTATCTCATTGTAGCTCTGATTTGCATTTCCCTAATGATCATTAATGGTGAGCATCTTTTCATGTGTTGGTCAGCCATTTGAATATCTTCAGAGAAGTGTCTATTTAAATCCTTTGACCATTTTTAAATTGTGTTGTGCTTTTGTTGTTGAGTTTTAGGACTTCTCTCCATAATGTGGATATTAATCCCTTATCAGATACAGGATTTGCAAATATTTTCTCCCATTTTGTGTGTTTTTACTCTGTTGACCGTGTCTTTTATTGCACAAAAATTTAAAACTTTCATGATATTCAGTTTATCCATTTTTTCATTGCCTGTGGCTTTGGTGTCGTATCTAAGAAATCATTGCCAAATTCAGTGTCCTGAAGCTTTTGCCCTGTTTTCTTCTAAGAGCTTTGTAATTTTAGGTTTTACGTTTAAGTCTTTGATCCATTTTGAGTTTATTTTTGTATATATTGTTAGGTAAGGGTTCAAGTTCATTCTTTTGCATGTGAATATCCAGTTTTCCAGGCACCATTTGTTGAAAAGGCTATCATTTTCCCATTGAATGGTCTTGATATTCCTGTCAAAAATTATTGGACTATATATGCAAGGATTTATTTCTGGGCTCTCTATTCCATTGGTCCATTCTGTCTTTACGCCACTAACACTGTTTTGATTACTATGGCTTTGTAGTAAGTTTTGAAATACAGGAGTTCATGCATACATCATTTTTTAAACTTTCTCCACCTCTTTAGTTCTTTGATCATCTTTAGTATGGTTGTTTTTGTCTAGGAGATCTGCCATCAGGTCTTTTTCTACAACAGATTATTTTCCCTTTGAATAGGCCATACTTTCGTTTTTTGAATGTCTTGTATTTTTTTTTTTTTTTTTTTTTTTGGTTACAAACTGGACATCTGAATAATATGGTATCTCTGGCAATCAGATTATCCTCCTTCCCTAGGGTTTATTGTTTGTTATTTTATTATTACTTTTGATTGTTGTATACTGTCTTTGTGCCAAGGATTAGCTTGATGTGTAAACTTAATGTTTTGTCAGGTCTTTTCTGAGCCTGTGCCTTTTCTTGGGCATGAGTGGTTACTTTCTAATTTTCCCTGTATATGCAGTTGTTTTTGAATGTCCCAGTCTTTAGCATCTAGCTCCCAAAAGGAGAAAAAGAGAAAAAAGAAGGGGGAAAAGGATACCTTCCCTTGGAAGTCACTTCAGCTGGAGGGTAAGGGGATTCCAACAGTAAGGGGACGTGCAGCAATAATGGCCACCCTCCTCTTTATCTGTACCTCTGTAATCAGAAGTAGCAATCAGTGATCAAAGCATTGAAAACCAGTATTTGGAGACAGGGTTCTTTTTGCTTACCCTGGCTCCTGCAAGCTGTGTGGAAGCTGCTCCAGGAAGATGTGCATAGCAGCCTGCCCTGGGGCTGGGGCTGAGGGCTGGCAGCTGCTACTCTATGAAGACCTGAAATTGAAATTAACCCCAATTTACATTTCAAGCCTTCTTCTGGAAGTTGCAAGCCTTCACTAGACAAGAGTTCCAATATAGTCAAATTAGCTTTGGACAGTGTAATTGTTGTCTAGGTGGGAAGCGATTCCTGGTGCTTCCTACTCCACTTTCCAGAATACCCTTGACCTCCCTCTTTTATTCCAACTTATTACTCCTTGTGGCTTTACTCATTCCTTACCAAGTTTGAAGCTCATAGGTTAGCCTGTTAAACAATGTCCTTTCTTGCTGTCTGCTTAGAGCTCCTCTGACCTGTCATTTCATCAGTAACCAGCCCTAATAACCCTCACTGCTCTCTATCAGTTAACTTCCCAACATTGCTGGGGAGTCATAAAACTAGGTTGAGATTTACTGCAAGTACTACCTGGAGTTGGGTTCTTACTGCTGCTCTGCACTTCTTTCATTCACATCTACTCCATACCACACACCATACCTTTCCTCTTTTCAAGCCCACAAGGCTAAGATTATGCTTCAATTTTGTGCTTTAAATTCTGTAACAAAGCTTCTCTCAAATCAGCTTTTCCTTTGTCATCCCTAACATAAAAAAATCAAAGCATGGTCTTTGGAATCAATGAAGGTCTGAATCTGGATTGTGTCTTTGCCACTTAATGGTTATCTGATTTTGGGAATTAATCCTTCTTAAGCCTAGTTTTCTGTTCATCTTTTCTCCCCAGTTACGCAGGGTTGTTATGAGGACTAAATTTATATAGAGTACATAAAATTCCTAGGAAAGGGAGTAACACTTGTGTGATGCACATACCCCGTCCTTCCCTGACTTGTTCCCAAGATCTAGACATCAAATCCTACGGATATAATTTTTGCATTTTTTTTTTAACATATTCAATGTAGTATTAGAAACAAACTGCTGTTGAACCAACTAGCATCCCAAGATGCTAGTGATAAGGAATGCTTTAGCAACTTTTGGCTTTAAAAATATAGCCAATTAAGCTTACTTTTTGATATTTGGTTTTTATTACCTTTTTCAATTTTTTAAGAAGATTTTTATTTATTTGTCAGAGACAGTGAGCCAGAGAGCAGAAGCAGGGGGAATGGTAGAGGGAGAGGGAGAAATGGGCTCCCTAATGAGCAGGGAGCCTGACGCAGGGCTCGATCTCAGGACCTTGGGATCACGACCTAAGCAGAATGCAGACACTTAACCAACTGAACCACCCAGGTGCCCCACCTTTTTAAATTTTTGTATTTGATATTTGGTTTCTAATGAGATTTTCTTCTTAGAAACTCTACTTTGTTACAGACACTTAATTGCTTAACGTGAGACTTACTGAAAAGCAAAAACCACCCCCAACCCTAGTCTAACAAGGCTTCAATTCCTAAAAAGCTGACATGAAATTATTTTTAGAACCAGCTGTGGAGGACCAGCCAAGTTAGTTTTGGAAGGTTAATTCTGCTCCCAGGTATCATAATTCCTGTTAGGCCTTAAAAACACAAAACCATCTCAACTACATTAGTTTAATTAATCGTTATCTCATAGAAGGCGAAAATACATATTTCCCCTTTATATGAGTGACCAAGAACCCTACAAATTACAATGTGCACAATACTATATAAAAGAATTCTCATAAAAATTGACTTGTTTTCATCACGGTGCAACTGCTTAGACTTGTATGTATCTGACTGAATGCATATTCTTCTTTGTGATGATCTAAATTTAGGTTAAGTACAAATCACGGCAAAAATTAAAGTTTTCATCTTTAATGAAATGACCTTGGAAATAACGTACATTTCCATGACACCAATACTACAGTTTTGGGAGTCACAGTAAGATACACAGAATTACATCCGTAATTAATATGAATGCCAACATTTCAAGCAGTAATTTCTGTTACATGGCAAACAAAATCAAGAAAGCAACCATCAAACAAAAGAGACCCATAGCTTCAGACAAGGCAAATCCCAGGATAGCATATGAGAACAGCTGCTGCTTCAGCGAAGGGTTTCTAAAAGAGACACAACACATATAACTGTTACTTTGAAATATTTTTCTGAATTCCAATATGTTTGATAAATGTTAAAGAATGAGATTACTAGTATGGGATCTTTGTAAATTGGAAAGTCCTGGAAAAGTATTTGCCTAGATCTCGTTTGCTTTTGCCTTTGTTCGATATTCCTTTCTTCTCAATCCTACCATGTGGGGAAAAGATAAGAAGTGATCTCTGTATGTCGATATAGTTAGTCTTCATCCATTTTGAGGGATTCAGACATACTTGCTATTCCCGTGAAAGTACATTCTATACCTCCTAAGATCTGACAGTTTAGAAATAAGGTCTTAAATAAAATGGAAATTGATACTTTTCAAGACTATGCTGTTAACTGTAGCCCCAATACAGCTTAACAATCAAGAGTGCAGACTCTGAAGTCAGAATTAAAACTTTTTTCTGACACTTACTAGCTACTTGAGCCATCAGTGTAATTTCTGCGATGCTCATCCTTCATAAGTAAGCTGGAGTCTATCTCCAAGGGATACTGTGAGGGTTAAGTGAGATCATGCATGCAAAGCCCTCAAAATACAATGCAAGACACAGAGTTGGCACTTAATACAGAATAGCTGTTATTATTTCACTAATTTTCTAAGTTTCCAACTATGTCAAGCATGCTCTTAAAGTAGGTTATTTGGTGATAGAAATTACCTCGCATAACCAATGATAAGGCTGCCAAAGACTGTTCCAATACCAGCACCAGAACCAGCCACTCCCACTGTTGCAGCACCTGCACCAATAAATTTGGCAGCAGTATCAATGTCTCTGCTGATTGCACTGGTCTGAAACTCCCTTTGGATTAGCTGAGACACACCATTCTGGGCCCCATTAAATACCGTAGAGCCCTAGGGAAAAGAAAAAAAAAGGCAAAGGTGAAATCAGTAATCACAATTAGCTATTTTAATTACTGCACTGTCAAATGGTAACTAACTTCTCTATTTTGTGATTTTGAATAGGAGATTGTGTGGCACAGTGCAAAAATCAAGAGCTTAGAATAATTCCAATGTTGTAGAATAGGGATAACAGTATATATAACCTCATAAGGTTGTTGAAAATTATGAAAGTGTATTTGAATATGCTTTTCAAATAGGGTAACCTTTTCAATAACTGTAGCTAGCATAATCTTAAACATAGGCAACTCAAGACTATATACTTAAATATATATATATATACACTGACTTTATTTCTTAGCCAACTCAGCCAAGTTTCTTTCATTGGCTTATCCTCTGCACTATTTTTTGGATAAAGGGTGGAAAAAAACTGCTCTCAAACCATTCACTAATGAGGTTTTTTTTTTTTTTTTTAACCCCCCCTTTAATTAAAACCATAAGACTTACTTGCTGGGGTTACTTAATTTCTATTATTACTGCTATTACCTCTCCAGTCCTAGCCTCTGGTCGAGATAACACTGATGCAGAAATTGGTCTGTATGCAACTCTGGATCCAGCTCGGATCTATTAAGGAAAAAAAAATTCCAATATTGAGAGTAGATACGACTTCAATGACCCTTCTTGTACCATGAGTTCTAAAAAAGCCATCAGCAAAAATTTATCAGAAAGCTCATGACTTTTCTTTATTGTCTCTTATCTTGCTGTTTGGTTATTTTCAGTCCATGAAGGAATTTTATTTTAAAGTTGCTAATTAAAATTTAAAGTATGCTACATAACCTATTTGTAATAATCTGAATAAAACTTCTAAATGCTTAAAAAGAAAGCATTATTTTTAAAATTTCAATTATGGTAGTGCCACGATTCAGGTCAGAAAAGCAGCAATAAACATCCCATATTCTTTGGTAAGTTTAAGCGGACCAACAAGTTTATCAAGAGTGTTGCTATAAACGCTTGTCATTTAAATTAGCCCATTGGTTACTATGAGGCCTACAACTTCCAAAATATTCCTGTATGTCCATTAATTATAAAATAAAAAAGCAGTCTGAACAATTCTCTATCAGTGTAAGAATAATCGGTGAAATATCTGACCATAAGGACATATTGCAGTCCAGCGTCTCTGCCCTTGAGTGTCCACTACACTAAGGTCACAGAAAATCCCTTCAGAACCAAGACCCGATTCTCTAAGACAAACCCCCACATCCTTACTTCACGTAAAGCTTCCAAAATGGTTATGGAAATAACAGCCAGAGGCAGTTAGAAAGACTTTCGACTCCTCCACCACCCTCCTCCGCCCACACAGGGTGAGGCAAAGTCCCTCCCCCTGCAGCAGCGAGTTTGACCTACAGAGAATGCTGCTGCGGTGAACTAGGCCTCAGAGGCCCCCTACATCCTTAGGAGCACCCCAACCTTCGCGCCCACCCCAACCCCACGAGGCACGCGAGGACGGGGGGGGGGGGGGCGCTCCGTCACTAGGGGCAAGGAGGGTTTGACCTACAGCGAGGAGGGCCTGACAACTAGGCCTCGGCTGCTCCCCACCGCACTGGTGGAGAGGAGGTGCGGAGTGAGGCGCCCCAGGTTTAGTAGGAAAGAAAGAAGAGACCACAGAGGGTGAGGGCTGAGCGGTCCCCACAGGTTGGTGTGCCCCATTCAACAACGTGGACGCTCCAGGCCGAGAGGTCCTCCCTCGGCGCCCCGGCCCGGCCTGGGCTACGCACCAGAGCGGGGGTGCAGGCGAGCTTGGCGCAGGCGAACATCTTACACTCCTCGGGGCGGCGCGGCTGGAGGACCTGGGTGACCGCCGACGGGGGCTCCTCTCCCGCTTCCCTTCTGCGGAGGTAAAGGGGCTTAAGGTCAAGTGCCCTCCCGGGCCTGTCCTCCCCACCCAGGTCCCGCGGGCTCCCGTGCACGCGGTCGGCTTGGGCCCTCATCCAGCGAGGCGCCCGCAGAATGAATGGGTGCTGCTTGAACGCTGCTCCGCCCCGGCCGGGCCCGGCTCTCGCGCCCTCCGCTTACCTTCCCGAGAGGTGGCGGCGGCGGCGGCGGCAGCGGCGGCGGCGGCGGCGGCAGAGGTCGAAGGAGTGGCGCTACACGCGCAGGCGCGGTCCGCCTCTTATCCGCGCCGCGGCACCCGGATGGAGAAGGCGGGGAAACGGGGGGCAGTAGGGAAGACGCTCAAGGTCACTTTGTAACAACTTTATTGGCAACTAGTTGGGAAGGACAACGACAGCAACACAGAAGTGGGCTGGCGGGCAGTGGCTAGTAAGGGAGAGGCGAAAAGAAGAAATTGAAAACTGGCCCTGGCAGAGAGAACTGAACAGGTTGTTTCCCTTTTGATCTGAGCTGTCCAGAGGATAGTGCGACGTTTTCTTTCAGTTGACACCTTGTGAGATTTGCGTTTTTAATCAGTTGTTACTTCTCTTTTCTAGAGGGACCCCTTTCCTGGTCACTCTCCTCTGTGAAATAGGATTCTCTGTGCGTGGGGGAGGAGTTCATGCGCTGCTTCACAGGAGAAATTAGGGTCCCCAGCAAAGCGAACACATTTCTTTAAAGGAATCTGGAAAAGTATTCCAGAAGTGTGGCTAATCCCTTGAGTGACAGAGGACCTGACCTAGAAGTACTGGGAAAAAGGAAGAAGCACATGTATAGATCAAAGAGTTTTGTGACTTTGGGCACAAAGTTGCATCTTGGTAATAAAGTGAGGGAGGTAATTTTTCTTCCAGCTCTATGCTTGAAAGAATTAAGGGATGTAATGTATTTCATGGGACTAAAGAAAGTGAGTACTTTCAAAACCGACCCAACTTTAACACCTTTTAGCAAATTTATTCATCTTTGATGAATACAGAAATGTCTCAGAAAAAATGGCTCTAACTGAACTTCTGGTAGATCCTCAAACTGTGTAAATTTTACTTAGTTCTTAGTGGTTCTACTGGAAGTGATACAAGTCAACGTATAGCCCAGTTGAAGAGATGGGGGGGGGGGGTGCTGAAATCCCACCCACTTGGCCTAGAGCCCTGGCATGGGACAGCATCCACCCAGAGGATCATCCTTTTTCTAGTTAGCACAAAGGTGTCGTATCATCTAGGGGCAATCCCAGGGAGAAGCCCTCAGAATTGAAACATGAAAAATGAATAAGAATTTGTCACTGATCCAGCTTCAAATACAAATGGTTCAAGTCATGTGAAAGCTAATCATTTTAGGCTCAATCTTCAGCCCGTAAAATAGAGATAATTCATTTGAATTCACATGTGCAGTTGGACGAGAGATTATTTTCTCAAGTACTCAGTTCTTACCTGAAGTATGTAGTATCCTGTGATGTCTAAAGTAGAATAAACAATGCTCTGTATTCATCAGAGTTCTCCAGAGAACCAGAACCAGTAGGAGATTAACTGATTAATTATTGAGTTATCTGTTTATTTATTATGAAGAATTAGTGCATGTGGTTATGGAAGCTGAGAAGTCCCATGATCTGCTATCCCCAAGCTGGAGACCCAGGAAAGCCAGTGGTATAATTCAGTTAGAATCCGAAGACCTGAGAACCAGGGAGGCCAATAGTGTAATTCCCAGTCTGAATGAGATGAGATGAGATGTCCCAGCTCAGTAGTGAGATGGGGGGAAAAGGGCAAATTCTTTCTTCTTCTGTCTTTTGTTCTAGTCAGACCCTCAATGGATTGGATGATGCCCACCCACATTGGGGAGGACAGTCTACTTTACCAAGCCCACTAATTCAAAGGCTGATCTCATCCAGAAACACCTTCACAGACACACCCAGAGATAATATTTAATTTAGGAACCCCATGGCCAGTCAAGCTGACCCAAAATTAACCATCACATATCCTATACTTCAATAATAAATCCTCATAAGGGAAAAACTATCCTGAATGGATTTGTGTACAAAGATGGTTTAAGGGAAGGTCCTGTCTCTTCAGCCATAAATCAGTAATGGTCACTGTTGAAGAGGAAGAGGAGGCAGGAGAGAAGCTGGGATCCCTAAGAGGATCACTTCCAGGGTGCATATGGCTAAGTGTCTATGACAGGGAGAGATTCAGTTTAAGTCCAGGCTCTGACTGTCAGTATGTCAATAAGCAGGTGAACTGGCCTAGAAGAAGAGACAGTAGGTCTTTGGTGGGTTTGATCAGTTAGAGTTTAAATATTTATGAAGAATTTTAGGTGTTCAAAGAACAGATGGTGCTACCTGTGAGAATGGCTTGTGTGTGTGTGTGTGTGTGTGTGTGTGTTTGTGTGTGTGACAAAGTGGATCTTGAGTGACACCAACCCATATTGATAGAGGGTGAGTATTTGCAATGAGGAGGTTTGAAGAAAAATGGCACCTTCTGAGAGGAGTGAAGTGAGACCATAAAGATGCACAGGGGACTTCTTTTGAAGTATTCAATTCTGTCTGTATTTTTTTTCTTAAATAGTGGAGATAATTGTCTTTTTAAAAAAGATTTTATTTATTCATTTATTTTAGTGAGAGAGAGAGAGAGAGAGAGAGAGAAAGAGTGGATGTGCATATGTGCCAGCAGGAGTGTGGGTGGGGTGGGGTGGGCAGAAGGTGAGGGACAAGCAGACTCCACAGAGCTGGGAGCCCACTGGGGGACTGGCTTTCATGATCCTGAGATCACGACCTGAGCCAAAATTAAGAGTTGAGTGCTCAACTGGCCTGAGCCACCCTGGCACGCTAAAGACGATCATCTTAAGTAATGACATCATAGTTTGGTAGTATGTGACAAGCCTGAGTGAAGATGGCATGGAGAAGAAAGGGATGGGGCAGTTAAGAGAAGTATAGACAATCCTTTCCCAATTTAAGTGCAATAATCCCTCCTATCCTGTATGCCCCTTTGCAATGTGACTTTGTCACTCATCAAGCAATGGAGTCTATTTCCCTCTCCTTAAATCTGGGCTAATCTTATGACTTGCTTTGACCCGGAGAAGTGACACCTTGTGACTTCTGGACTAGTAAGAGGTCTCATAGCTTTCATTTTCTCTTCGGAAGCCAACCATCACATCAAGAAACATGGGTTAGACTACTGAGTTTTAAGAAACCTTCTGGACAGAAAAAAAAAAGCCTCATAAAAGAGAACTGAGGTGCCCTGGACATGTGAGTGAGGCCATGTTGGGTTCTCTAGCTTTGATCAAGCCTTCTCAGACAACACCACATGGAAGAGAAATGAGCCTTACCTAAATTCCTGACCCACAGAGTCAAGAGCAATGAAAAGGTTATTGTTTGAAGCTACGAAGCTTAGGGTGGTTTGTTACACAGCAAGAGATAAGTGAAACAGAAGATATTGCCTTCAAAATATCCACTCCTTTGAGATCCATGTGGAAACAGCAACATCTTTTTTTTTGTTGTTGTTAAGTAATCTCTACACCCAACGTGGGTCTCGAGCCCACGACCCTGAGATCAAGAGCTGCATACTCCACCCACTGAACCAGCCAGGTGCCCCCTTTTAAATTAAAAAAAAAAAATCTTTAAAAGTAATCAGGAGGCAGCAGCATCTTAATGGGAGCAATTTCAGTTCAGAATTCCAGGCATAACTCAGAGCAAAGCAGATAGAAGCACATGTCTTGTGCACTGACTCCCCTTTCCTTGAAATTCTGGGGTGGAGTAGGGTTGTGGTTGTTAAAACTATTGTAAGGTAGTTCTAACCTGGACACATGGAAAGATGCTTAAATTATCTGCTTTTGAAAGTTTTCATTTTAATAGCCTGTAAAGTTTTCACCAGCCTTCTCACTTTAGTATGATTTAAAAATATATATATATTATTTGTGGAAATGAAAATCAGAAATGTAAGTTAAAAATATTCTGGGCTTTGTTATAAAACTGTTTCACTTTTCTTATTAAAATTATTGTTTCATATTATTGGCCTTAATTTGCTATCAATTTATTTTTTTAGAAAAATGAACCTCTAGGGGCGCCTGGGTGGCACAGCGGTTAAGCGTCTGCCTTTGGCTTCAGGGCGTGATCCCGGCGTTCTGGGATCGAGCCCCACGTCAGGCTCTTCCGCTATGAGTCTGCTTCTTCCTCTCCCACTCCCCCTGCCTGTGTTCCTCTCTCTCTGGCTGTCTCTGTCTCTGTCGAATAAATAAATAAAATCTTTAAAAAAAAAACGAACCTCTAAACCTCTGCTAATTCTATAGGATCATTCAGTCAAGGTGAGCTCCAAATAAATACTGTGTCCCCTTTTGAACATAGTGAGTATACAGGAAAATGCAAGAGTTTACTTTGTAATTAAGGTATATGAAAAATTGAACTATGGTATACAAAAAATTGGAGAAAAACACAAATTAGTAACTGTTTTAGGACTATGTTGTGTGGTGTATGATAAGGGAAATACCTTCAGAAAAGAGATTGTTCTGTTTAGAAAGTTCTTCATTGAAACAGGCTTGGGAGTTCAGATGAGAGAGATGGGCTGATTTGATTAGAAAGCATTTCTTAGGGGAGCGCCTGGGTGGCTCAGTTGGTTGAGCGTCTGCCTTCAGCTCAGGTCATGATCCCTGGGTCCTAGGATTGAGCCCCGCATTGAGGAGCTTGCTTCTTCCCCCTGTCCCTCTGCAGCCCCCCCCCCCACTGTGCTTATGCTCTCTCTATTGCTCTCTCTCCCTCTCAAATAAAATCTTTTAATTAAAAAAACCCATTTCTTGGTATCCCTTATATAAAACCTAACACTGTCTGTCTAGGCTACTAATCACTTTCTAGTGCAGAAATTTTTGTCCTTAATCTTCATTTTTGATTCCTTTACAAATTATTATTATTTTTTTAAAGATTTTATTTATTTATGTGACAGAGAGACAGCCAGCGAGAGAGGGAACACAGCAGGGGGAGTGGGAGAGGAAGAAGCAGGCTCATAGCGGAGGAGCCCGATGTGGGACTCGATCCCGGTATGCCGGGATCATGCCCTGAGCCGAAGGCAGATGCTTTAACGACTGCACTACCCAGGCGCCCCTCCTTTACAAATTATTTAGCTACTTTCATGCCATCTAGTATAGTGGAATAGAATATTTACTAAATGACTCCAAAGATTTAGTAAAGAATTAAAAGTAAATGTGTCTTTTTATGGCCTTTCAGAGGTCCAGAAGGTCCAGGCTAAAATTTATATTAAAGAGTTACATGAAAACAGTATACTAATATAATCAATATTATTCTATCCTTTTTTTTCTGGTAAGATACACTAGTTATTGAGGAAAAAACAATTTTATGTCACAGTTCATAATATAGAAAGACTATTTACGTTAGAAGAAAATGAATAAGTATGTGGATATGAGATCAAGTCCCTCTTTTGCCTCTTGTCCATCAGGCACAGCATAGGGAATAGTCAATAATATCTTAATAACATATGGTGACATACACTTATTGTGGTGGTGACTACCCTTATTGTGGTGAGCCCTGAGGAGCATATAGACTTGTCGAATCACTATGTTGTACACCTGAAACTAATACAACATTGTATGTCAATTGTACTTCAGTAATAGATAAAAAAGTAAGTCGGTTACCCATTTGTTCACTTAATTTGTGTACAGCTAGTTGCCTATCCAACATATGTTCTCCCTTTCTTTCTTGGTTATAGAACCCTGTTCACAGTTAAAAAATACTGAACTTCCCAGGTTTCCTTACAGTTAAGAATGGTCAGTGATATGTGAGTTAAAATTACTTGGTATTGCCTCTAAGAATGCATACAAAGGGTATAGATTCAACTGGCTCATTTCATTTTGTTCTTTACATTTTTTCTTTTCCTGCTCAGAATATAGATCCAATGTCTGGAGGTGAAGCCACAATCTTGCATCCATCAGTACAGACACTGAACATTAAGGATGGAGAAGTTGGAAATGAAAAGGAGATTGAATTTTTAATTTTTTTTTAAAAAGTAGCTCGAGCTGCTATTAACTATCTATTTATGGACTTCATGTTATATGAGAAAAAACCCCTCTATTTGCTTAAGCCACTGAGGTCAGTCTTCTGTTATATGCAGCTGAACACAGCTCAAACTGATGGGTCTGCATCTCTGACACTTTTTGGACTTTGGTCTGTGATTACAGCAGAAATAGCCCTCCTTCCACAAATTTACATTAATTTAGATCTGTCTTTTTTCCATATTCCATGGTATATCTGGTATATCTGATAGGGACCAACCAGGATACAGAACCATTTTAGTAACCTGAACAAAGAAAATTTAATGTAAAGATTGTTAACCAATAAAGGTATCTGCTAAGAAGGATAGAGTGGATTCTAAGGGGTGCAGAAGTAGCAACCGTTACTACCCTTGGCTGAGGAAGAGTGAAAAGAAAGGAAGAACTTAGAAATGTAGAGGCGAGGGCATGGCTGTCACAGGAATGTATAGACCACTTGTGGTGAAGGAGCTTGCTGGAGGCACCAGCCACAAGTGAACCAGGAAGATTGCTGAAGTGCATATAACCAGGCCTCTCTTGCAAACCAACCCATGGGCTCCACACCAGAAGAAAAGTCGTTTCCTCCAGCTCTGGCCTCACAGGGTCTTTCTATCACCCCTCTCCTGGCAAAGCCTAACGTTTTGCCAGTTGTCAAAGCAGAAATGCCTGCAGGGCTCAGCTCTAGAATAACGAAGCAAGGCAAAGAAGGATGGACTTTTGGCTGAGAAGTCATAAGTTAATAACTGGCACAGACAGTAAGATTCTCAAGGGCAAGAATTAGGGCTAATTCATATTTATGTCTTTTATGGCACCTAACAGAGTGTTAAAATAGTAGTTACTCAGTAAATTTTTGCTCAATAATATACAAGGGGCTTAGTATATAAAATGTAATTTGAAATAATTTTTTTGTTCTTCTCTTTTGACTAAGACATTAGTCTCTTTGGACACATTAGAATGACCTCTAGAATGCCTTTCTTTCTATCATTGCAAAATTCAAACTAAGAGAAACTGAGGAACATTTTTTGATTTGTGACATGAGTTTGTCACATATTTTTGTGTGCTTATGAAGGACTCTGGGTTGCTACTCTCATGTGCTTAATGAATTCATTGAAAAACTAAAACCTTAGAGCCCTTTTTTTTTTTAAGATTTTATTTATTTATTCAACAGAGATAGAGACAGCCAGCAAGACAGGGAACACAAGCAGGGGGAGTGGGAGAGGAAGAAGCAGGCTCATAGCGGAGGAGCCTGATGTGGGGCTCGATCCCATAACGCTGGGATCACGCCCTGAGCCAAAGGCAGACGCTTAACCGCTGTGCCACCCAGGCGCCCCCTTAGAGCCCTTTATTGATCCAACCTCTGAGACAACATGATATTGGCAGGAATGGCTCATAAGCTGAAGCAGCCCCAAGCCTGAGTTGTGAAGTAGGCAATGTCTGTCTGCAGCTCCCCTTTCACTTCTTTTCTCAATGCCTTTGGTCCATTTAGAGCAACTTGCTCTTTCTGCAGGCACCTGGTCTCTTCACGGTGACTACTGACGACGCAAGATTTCCATGGCAGCACCTAACGGAAGCCATCACTCTCTCAGCAGTATCCGGCTTCCGAACTCTTACCCATGTAAAATATTCATCTCTCAGTGCTTGCTTCAGCAACACATACACCAGCCTTGTAATGATGGAGAAGATTAACCTGGTCCCTGTGCAAGGACCACACACAAACTCATATATTCTGTATTTTTTTTTAAAGATTTTTATTTATTTAACAGAGACAGCCAGCGAGAGAGGGAACACAAGCAGGGGGAGTGGGAGAGGAAGAAGCAGACTCCTAGCGGAGGAGCCTGATGTGGGGCTCGATCCCAGAACGCTGGGATCACGCCCTGAGCCGAAGGCAGACGCTTAACGACTGAGCCACCCAGGCGCCCCCTCATATATTCCGTATTTTTGTACTATGCTACCATTTACCTCAGAAGGCAGGGCAGGGGCAGGGTGGGGTGGTGGATGTTAATGCATCTAAGAAGGGGAAGGAATTACAAACGTATTTCCTGTATTTAAAAATTAGAAGGTTCATAGATGGTTACCCATGGGAAAAGAAACAGGTTGGAGGGAATAAGAATAGAAGCTAGACTTCTTTGAATATACTTTGCTTTGTAGATTTGATTTTGGAAACATGCAAACCATTTATGAAAGTAAATTTTTAAAAAAATCCCTAAAAATTGAAAGTAAATGAAACAAATGAATTTGACTGCATCTAGTTTGTATCATAACTACACAGGGTAAATACAAAGAGTTTCTATAGATGGATAAAAAGATAGCTCCTTGATCACTCTGCTTCCTGTTCACTGGTCTCTTGGCTATTCCTCCAACGTGCCAACCATATTCCACCTCATAGAGCTGCACATTTGTTCCTTTAGTTTGGACCACCTTTCTGCTGGAAGTTCACTTGGTTTACGATTCCACTTTGTCCAAGTCTTTGCCAAGTCTCCTCTTAAGAGAGGCCTTCCTGAATCCCTTACATATCTTTATATATTTTCATAACATTGCCACCTGCCATTATTTGTTTGGCTCTCACTTTTAGACTGTAAGTGGTGGCAAGGACATTGTTTTGTTCATTGGTGTACCCACAGAGTCTAGAACATGCTTGACCCATTACTAGGCACTCAGTAAATTTTGAGCAATGGTGTTGGAGAAGGAAGGGACAGACTGTTAACTTTTTCTTCACACACCACTGTATTATTTGATAGGTTACCATAAGCATGAATTACTTTAACATTTTAAAACCAGTATGTTAGGGAAGTTTTAATAATTCATAATCATTGATAAAATTTATTACTTTATCCCCCCTGTGGTACTTGCATTAATTAAACCATAGGAAAGCATTATTATTATTTTTAAAGATTTTATTTTTAAGTAATCTCCACACCCAACATGGGACTTGAACTTACAACCCCGAGATCGAGAGTCACATGCCCTACTGACTGAGCCAGCCAGGTGCCCCAAGAATTTCATTTCTTGGTGATGGGATTGGATGTAGCCTTACACAATGCTTGTTAAATTATACTTGAATTTTAATCTGTCTACGGAAGGCTATCCCTGTTTTATTTTATTATTTTTTCAAAAAAATTGTTTATTTATTTTAGAGAGAGAGAGGGAAAGATTTCGTGCATGACTGGGGGGAGGGGCAGACATTCTGCTGAGCCCGGGCTTGATCTCCTAACCCATGAGATCATGACCTGAGCCAAAATCACCAGTTGAGCGCTTAACCGACTGAGTCGCCCAGGTGTCCCAGGCTATCCCTGTTTTAAAGCACTGTGTGTGTGTGCATATGTATATACCTTATCTATATTCTGGCTGGAGTTTTTTATATGTGATTGTAAGGCATTATGTCAATTTCAGCTATTTTTAAGACAATCAATTACAATTATATGTTCTATTCTCCTTCAAGAAGTTAAATCCATCTATATTCAACGGACCCAGATATTCAGTTTAGGGTTAAGAGATAAAAAGTTTCACAACACTAACAATCTTTGAGAGGACTCTTGCTTATCAACTCTTTCTGCTATTCTAGCTCTGGTGAGGTCTTTAAGGGCCATATTCCTAGCCCTAGAGCCATGTGATATATATAGGGTCTTATACTAATTTGGGGAATTATACGGTTTCCATATGGTACAAGTGTACCATGCTAAGTAATACTTTATCTTCTTTTTAGTTTTGGATTATCATGACTCTGTGGAGCCCGGTAAGACCCGCTGCAGAGTTCTGTCCTCCAAAAACAGAAAATAATTAATTTGTGTTTGTGGTAGTTTGTTAGAGCAATCACAGGAAACCAATATAGTCAAATTCTTGTCTGATTTCAGGCACAGGTTATTAATCTGGAGAGACAAATCAAAGATGAGGTGGGGACTTAATTTTGGAATTCAGGCAGCTGAACTGCCTGGCACTGTATGGGAATGGTCATTCGTTATAGATCTTAGTTTAGTACAAGGCTAGGGAGATGAGCAGCAGGGGTGTGCTCTGACAAATGATGGCATGATCTCTGAGAGCACAGAAGGTATACCAGCTGGCTGGCTAGGTCACAGGACCAGGCCCATCCTGAGCACCCAAAATTTGGGAGGATAGGAAAAGAGCCAGGTACCCAAGAAACGGACAGAAGTGTATCAGACAGAAGACTGATATCTCTAGGCAGGCAGATACAGGAAGCTGATATATAATGTTGCTGAAATGCCGTTGAGCATAAAGCAACAGAACACTTTTGGAACCACACTGACTTCTAGAAGAAGAGCTAGGAATCTCTCTTAGGTTGGCCTCCGCATAGCTGAAAGAGGGCAGCTAGAAGAGAGTCATCAATGATAGGGTGTTGGCCAGGATGGGAATAGAGGTAGGGCCAGGAAATGTGAGGCAGTGGTAGTCCAATGTTAATTTTGTTTCATTGATAGCTTACTAGAGGATAACAGTCATAGGCTTCTGTATTCACACTTCTTGACTATTCAGGGGTCTTGTCCAGGGACTTACTGGGCAGCAAGTTTCCATGTATTCCTTTCTTGTCTCTCCCCACAAAAACCATTCTGTTTAGGTCAATGTCTTACTAGGATGAGTCTACTCTTACTAGTCTACTTGTCTTCATCTCTTCTTCAGATTCATGTGTCATTCATTCAACAAACATTTTATTCATTCATTATACACAACTGTGAGACAGTCGTCCAAAGATATTTCTTTGGTGAAAACTCTAGAATAAAATACATACTAATTAATGTAAAATTAAAAACATTTTTTCCCCTCTCCCCTTGCCAGTGTGCTACTAAAACCCTCTGGTCGGGCCCAAACGGTCCACTTCCCAGCTTCCAAAAATCATCACATAAAAACCTCTTTGTACCTCTGGCTGCTTTGCTCTGGCAAAGTTCCCAGAGACCTCTTGAGTCTTCAGTTACATCCTACATATGTCAGCAAAATATCTGCTATTCAAATACAGCTAAAGCTTGAAAACAAACTAACTCAGGGTGAGAGGTTGTGGGGTAGGTGGAAGGTTAAGAATTAGGACCAAGTCTTCTTAACTGTCTCTGTTTGCTATTGCTACTGCCAGATTATCTAGACAAACAGCATTACCCTGGAGATCTGCTAATGCCTTCCCACGCTGCAATTCTGCCTCAGAGTTTATTTAATTTGGACCTCTAGCTTGCCAGAGTATCAGCCCTTGGCCTACGTGTCCCATGCTTCCACATCCAATCAACTTTCTCTTAAAATCAAACAAGAAAAAAACTGCACTAGAACTACCTTTTAAAAATTATATAAGTAATATATGAACACAGGCTTATAAATAATCTAAAGTATCAAATTATATAGAGCAAAAACTGTAGCTCTTGTATATTGTCCTCTCCAAATTATTCTCCTTCCCAGAAGGAATCATTACGAACAATATAGTATAGGGGTGCCTGGCTGGCTCAGTTGGTAGAACACGTGATTCTTGACCTCAGGGTCATGAGTTTGAGCCCCACATTGGGTGTGGAGTCTACTTAAAAAAAAAAAAAAGATAGTATAGTATATATCTTGCCAGATCTTTCACTATGTTTTTACATGGAAGTGTATGAATATAGTTTAAAATTTTCTTTAACAAGAACTTATATCTTCTTTTTTTTTTTTTTAGCAAATACTGCTGGGAAAACTGGATAATTACATGCAAAATAGTTGGACCCTTAACCTTATATCATGTACAAAAATTAACTCAAAATGGACTAAAGACCTAAATGTAAGATCTAAAGCTATAAAACTTTTAGGAGAAAACATAAGGGAAAATCTTTATAACACTGGATTTGGCAATGATTGCTGGGATATGACAGGCAACAAAAGAAAAAATACATAAATTGGACTTCATCAAAATTAAAAATTTTGTGCCTCAAAGGACAATGTCAAGAGAGTGAAAAGATACCCCACAAAATTGGAGAAAATATTTACAAATCACATATTTGATAAGGGATTAACATCTAGAATATGTAAAGAACTCTTACAACTATACAATGAAAACCCCAAACAACCCAATTAAAGAATGGACAAAGGAACTGACGTTTCCCCAAACAAGATATACAAACGGTCAATAAGCACATGAAAAGATGTACAACGTCGCCAGTCATGAGGGAACTGCAAATCAAATGAGATACTACCTCTCACCCATTAGAATGCCTATTATTTAAAAAAAGAAAAATAACAACCGTTGGTGAAGAGGTAGAAACACCGGACTCCTGGTGCGTGGCTGGTGGGAACATGACCCGGCGCAGCTGCCACCGAAGCCTCAGAAAGTTCAACACAGAGTTACCGCATGAAATGCAATTCCACTTCTAGGTCTATGCTCAAAAGAATTGAACACAGGTACTTAGGCAGACACTTGTACACTAGTGTTCACAGCAGCATTATTCACAATAGCCAAAGGGGGGAACAACACAAATGTCCACCAGTAAGTGAATGGATAAGCAAAATGCAGTATATACACACAATGGAATATTATTCAGCCTTAAGGCAGAATGGAATTCTGATACAGGCTATAACATGGATGAATCTTGGAAACATGCTAAGTGAAATAATGCAAAAGGATAAATATTGTATGATTCCACTTATATGCTTTATTTATTTATTTACTTACTTACCTACTTAAGATTTTATCTATTTATTTGAGAGAGAGCAAGAGTGAGAGAGATCATAGAGGGAGAGGGAGAAGCAGACTCCCCGATGAGCGAGAGCCTGACTCGGGGCTCAATCCCAGGACCCTGAGATCGTGACCCGCACTGAAGGCAGATGCTTAACGACTGAGCCACCCAGGCACCCCTGGCTATCTTTTTTCTGATATTAAAATTGATCAGTGAGGTCAGCCTGATTTATCTATTATAAAGTTCCCCATCAGCTTTTTACTTGATGATTTTAGCAGTCACTGATGAGTTCTCCTGAGATCTATTATTCTTTAGGATTGAAGTATGGCGATATTCTTTTTCTGTCATTTCTTAGTCATTTATTAGCTGAAATTATTCTACAAAGAAGAACTTTCCCATATCATCTATTTTTGTCACCTTATACTACAGTTAGGACAGAAAAGACAGAATAAATAGTTGATTCTTTCTCTTTATTTACAGGTTTCAGAATAATGAGTTATATATAATTTAAACCATCAGGAAATGGACGAGGTGATTTCTAAGGTCCGTTTGAGCTCTTATAGCTTATAATTTTTCTTCCTCATGAAAAACATTTATGCTTTAATTCTCAATTTCATAAAAAGATTAGTTAATATAGTCCAGTGAAATATAGAGAGTAGACATTCCTTTTACGTATAGCATAATTTGCCAAATAATTTGCAATAATCTTGTGGGTTTGTCTCAAAGTACTAGATAGTTACCAGCTTTTTTTTTTTTAAGAGGGGGAGAGAGAGAGTGGAGGGGAAGGGCAGAAGGAGAGAGAGAGAGAGAATCTTAAGCAGGCTCCATGCCCAGTGGACGCTTAACCAACTGAAACACGCAGGTGCCCCTACCAGATACTTTCTGAGAGGACTACTTCCCTATCTTCTCAAATTTTTATATAAACATTTTTAAAGCTAAATTTAGAATGCAGAGAACTACTGTTTACTCTTTGTCCTGATTCACCGATTTTTACCATTTTCTATACTTTTTCATATTCTTTCTTTTTTTTATTTTAATGTTTTTTTATTATATTATGTTAGTCACTATACAGTACATCCCTGGTTTCTGATGTAAAGCTCGATGATTCATTAGTTGCGTATAACACCCAGTGCACCATGCAATACGTGCCCTCCTTACTACCCATCACCAGCCTATCCCATTCCCCCCCCCCCCCGAGGCCCTCAGTTTGTTTCTCAGAGTCCATAGTCTCTCATGCTTCATTCCCCCTTCTGATTACCCCCCCCTTTCTTTATCCCTTTCTTCTCCTACCAATCTTCCTAGTTCTTATGTTCCATAGATGAGAGAAATCATATGATAATTGTCTTTCTCTGCTTGACTTATTTCACTTAGCATTTCACTTAGCATTCACCTAGCATCTCCTCCAGTGCCGTCCATGTTGCAGCAAATGTTGAGAACTCGTTCTTTCTGATAGCTGAGTAATATTCCATTGTATATCATATTCTCTTTCTTATTCTGTCGTAGATACACACACACACACAGACACACACACAGAGCATATGTATAGAGTTATCTATATTCATAGACATCTATCATCTATACACAATACACACAGACATATTACACATGTTTTCTATGCCATTTGAGTGTAGGTTGCATGCATCATGCCCCTTAATATTTCTATGTATATTTCTTAAGAACAAGATGCTCTATATACAAATATTGAATCATTTTAATGTTATACACCTGAAACTAATATAATGTCATGTGTCAATTATACAACCACAAAATAAATTCTCTTATATAATCACAGTTTACTTATCAATTTCAGGAAATTTAACTCTGACAAAATATTTTTATTCAATCTACAGTCCACATTCCAATTTCATCAGTTGTCCCAGTAAGGTCCTTTATAGAATTTTCTCTCCCTCTAAGACAGGATCCAGTCCAAAATTACATATTGCATTTAGCTGTTGTGTCTCATAGCCTGTTATAACCTAGAACATTTCCTTAGCCCTTCTTTGTCTCTTATGACATTAACAGTTTTGAGGAATACAGGTCCACCTCACTCTTTCTCACTGCCATAATCATACACGTTGTTCAATTCTCAGTCATAAGTTACAAACTGCTGATTTAAGCAAGAGATGAATTTAATCAAAAAGGTGTTGGGGAGCTCCTAGAATTTCAAATAATCTCAATAAAAGTATTTTACTTAGCATATATAAGTCAAATAATACTGTTTATAAGAAAATATGAAAAATGATACTTTATTAAGTACTTATAATGTCCTGGACACTGTCCTTATCACATTACATGTATGGTCTTATCTAAAACAGCTCTACTAGGTAAGTACTCTTTCAAATACTCTTAACTCGCATTTTAATAATGAGACAATGTTGTGGATTACGGAGGTTAAGTGGATTGCCCAAGGATACACAATTCATTGTCTGACACTAAAGTCCATCCTTTTTCTATTCCCCACTTTTAAATGGCAGCATAACTTGAAACTTTCCTGTAAGATATTTGCTCGAAAATAAATGATTTGTGATAATCTGAATCATTAAGTATTGCTTCAGTTGATAATATGTAATAAGAGATGTATGGTGAAAAACATACATACTTTAATAGCTTTCTTCACCTTTAAAAATACTTCACAGACACAGGCTAACGGGAGAGGAGCTGACTAGCAAATCCTCAGCGTGCACATCAAAATGTACCCACTTGGGGGCACCCACAATGCAGCTTTTCTGCCTGTTTTCCTGCCCAGAAGCTTCAAGCCATGCAGAGCTGGAGTTGAGCCAGCTGATGAATTTAGTCTGCTCTCCAGGACTCAGCCAGCCAGATCTGAGGTCTCAAGAAATAGCCTTCTGCATCTCCAAGTTTGGAGAATATCTTACTTACCATGTTGCCTGCACAATAAACTATTATGTGCTATTTAAAACATTAATAATTAGTGTACTTACTATAGGCCAAATGTGCTAGATATGTTAGTAAGATTTAAGAACCAAGAACTAAAAATAATTTGCTGATTAAAAATGATACATTTGTCCAAAGAAGTTTTTGGATTATTGCTATGACAAAATTAGGAACATAATAATTAACTAGCAGGGGTAAACATGTGCCATAAAATAAAGCTAAAGTAAAGCTGAGCATTTTAAATTGATCTTGCCTGTGTACTCACCGAGGGCGTGCTCTCTGATACGCGGATGACTGGTGATCTCCGGGACAAGGAGGCTTCTGATGTAACCTCTAGGTCAGTCGTGTGGCCTTTAGCTGCGTCACATAGGAGAGATGCTCCTGAAATATACGCCAGAGATGTCACTGACCCAGATGCAGTTGCTGAGACCCTGTCTGGAAGTGGTTATTATTCTAGAGCATAAGGAAAGAAGGTATAGAAAATGAGGTTGTATTGGACATCGCTGTCACAGGGTCCTTTATGCCCACCACCTCGGCCAAAAGTGGCTGTGTTTTGTACCATATAAGTCTGTTTCTCATATGTATGAGGAGAGAGCCGCAATATAAACTGGGGACAGCTCGTGGGGTGGCCTGGCTCAAAAAGCTCTATTCGATGAGGGACAACCAGACTAATCACAGGCTTACTCATGGGAACCTGATTTGGGAAACAAAATATGAGGCGGGTATCAAAAGGAACTGATAAGAAAGGATGTATTGAGGGGTATAATGTAGAATAGAGGCCAAGATCAAATCTGGGTTATAAGGAAGCCACACTGTGAACAAAGTGAGACAATAATAAAGCAGAAGTTACCAGAAGGAGAAAAGAGAAGAAGGATCCAGTTTTTAGTGCAAGGAGTAGCAAGACATGTGAGGAAAAGCAGGGAAGGGGGAGGCTGAGGCATGTTTGTGATGGAGCACTTGAGAGAAGAGTCCTAGCTCTTGCCCCTGAGGGCCCTTGGGTTTCTGTTCCTGTCAGGTCCCTGTTCATTGATTGCCATGTGATCCTGGCTCCATCCTGACTCTTAAAATAAACAGCCATTACTTGTGGAAACTTGAGTGAATATTTGTCCCCCTGCAACCAAACTAACATAACTACGTGAGTAGTTATGAGAGAATAATAGTGCTGCTTTGAGTCCTAAAAAAATTGTGGTAAAATATACATAACAAAATTTATTAAGTAAAACTTTAACCAGTTTTGAGTGTAGAGTGAGGGGCATTAAGACCATTTGCATTGTTGTGCAACTACCACCACTATCCATCTCCATTTATCATCTTCCCAAGTTCTATACACATTTTTTTAAAAAGTAAGCTCTATGGCCAACATGGGGCTTGAACTCACGACCCCAAGATCAAGAGTCGCGTGCTCTATTTGACTGAGCCAGCTAGGTGCCCCAATATCATTAAAAAATAACTGCCCACCATCCCCTCTTTGCAGCCCCTGGTGGCCACTATTCTACCTTCTGTCTCCACGAATGTGTGAGGAGTCTTTCTTGAATGAACAGTATTCGTATTAGATGATTAGGATACTATTTACACAGCAAACCTGTAAGAGACAAAACCATTGCCCAGAGTTTTGGGAGAGCTGGAGTTACCCCAAATAGCCTGGAAAGTGTAAACTATTTATTGCGTGTAGTCAGTCAACTGCAGGACACAAACCAGACAGGAAACCAAACTTGAATAGAAAGCTCCCAAGGGAGTCTGAGATGTTGAGCTATAGTCTTTTGCCATGTTCTAGCAAAGGGGTTGCTATGTTTAGAGGAATACGTCCTTCATGTATGAAGTAAAATGACCATATCTGTGGGGGGAAAGACTAAGATCTGGAAAGAAAGGAAGCCAAAGAAATTGTGGGTTAAGGTCTGTCATTTGTATATGGCTAAAATAGAATTATTGTAGCAATAGGACTCTTGAAACTTAAACTTTGGAAACATCCTTCTAAGGGGCTTCAAAGTGTCATAGAATATATAACTTGCCAGTGGTCATCCTGGACCCTTAACAGTGGGTCTATGAGGAGATGAGAATAAGCTTCAGCTTTTAAGGGTTTGGGGGACTGACCTGACCAGTTTCCAAGGAAGCTGGCCCAGAAGTCCAAATCACAAATTAAGGCATTCGATAGGGTGAGCTGGGATCCTGCAGCAAGAGTCTCTGAGCAGTAGCTATGCTGGTGAAACTCAGTGGGTGATATCATTTTGGTTCAGGTGAAAACAGGATCCCAGAGAGCATGTGGGGATGAGGGACATCGTTCAGACCCTGCAAAAAATAGATTGACCAAGACTGGATGGATTGAGAGAGTCCAGGCCAAACAAATGCATTCAAGGCAGGTCTGGACCACTGAATAAACCAGAACTGGTGTCCAAAGCCCATTCCTACCAACTGAATTTCTATGACAGAGATTTATGTGGAGGCTGCCGTTTGTCCCTTTTAGGCAGGATTGGGGAGAGGAGAGGCAGCACCTAAACGTAGCCATGTTAGGTTCTCTTTAGCGTGCCAATGGGGTGGAGCTAAGCCTGAAGGTTGAACATATTAACTTCCCAACTCTGGGCTTGAGCATGCAACAGAGAATGTGACAACCAGTGTTTTGCTGCAGAGTCTGGAAAAGTTCCATGGCTTTATTGACCAATCCCCTCTTTCGGATCATTCCAAGTAAGGCTAAGTGGGCATTGTCCTGAAAAAAATGCAACTTCCCTATTTCAGAGACCATCAGCTGAACTCTGAATGTGAGCCTGTTATGTTTGGTCAGGGAACTCATGCTGAAAGGTGTCCCGGAAGAGAGTGCTGTGGCACTTACCACTGGGATTCTATGTTATTCTACATACTTTGTGTATCCCTTCAGATCCTCTTTTAATGGAACCGTTCAGATCCTTTAATGGAACTTATTAGCCCAGCCATTAGAAGTGTTGTCAGCAAACAGCCTTCAGTTGTCAGCCCCTGCAGCAATTATGTAACAAGGAGATGGCCTTGCCCAAGGTTATACCCTTTTCAGGGCAGCCATGTCCAGTGATTGATTAATGGGGAATATAAAGACACTGACATCTCAGCTCAACTTGAGTCAACTCTGAAGGACCATTCTAGCTCCAGCACTTTCATAGAGTCAGCTGAGATATCTTCATTTCTGCCCAGTTTTGCTTCTGTCTCAGGTATGTTCTGAATGTTTGTGTCTCCCCCAAATTCATATATTTAAATCCTAACCCCCAAAGGTGATGGTATTGGTAAGGGGGTATTTGGGAGGTGACTAGGTCATGAGGGTGAAGGCATCATGAATGGGAACAGTGGCCTTATAAAAGAGATCCCACAGAGCTCCCTCGCCCCTTCCACCATGTAAGGACACAGCAACAAGGTGCCAGGTATGAAGCAAGAAGAGGTTCCTCACCAGAAAAGGTGACCGTGCTGGTGCCTTGATCTTGGACTGCGAGACTCCAGGACTGTGAGAAAGAATTTCTTTTGTTTATAAGCCCCCCGTTGGTGGTGTTTCGTTGTAGCAGCCCAAACAGATGGAGATAGTCCCCTTCCCTCCACAGATGTTCATCTGAAGGGTACTCCTTTATAAACAACCTTGCCATGGGCCTCAGTTTTACTTTGGTGCTCATTCTTAGTTCTTGTTCTTATGTCTCTCTTCTGGTGACCTGCCTTATGCCCCAGTCATCACACTGGGGCCTACCTGGTCCTGTTCTGACTTTGTTCTCAATGTGGGTGCTATTGCCATTTTGATTTCCATTCTTTTGAGGAAATGTACCAACACTGGCTAAATGCTAGTAGCATTCTTGAGCTGTGTATAGCCAGAAGTGTTTCCAAACATTTCCAAACATCTCCTAGCTTATTGAGACACCCGAATTAAGAAACACCAAGTCAGAATACCAGCCCAGGACCCAGGGGCTTTGTGCTGAACTCAGCCTGGAACCTTGTTCTCTGAGGGCAAAGCATGCCTCGCCATGTCCTCGGATTTGTTGTGCCCTGTTGTGTTCATCTGCTAGAATGGTTGAATGGCCACTCCTTCACTAGGTCCATCTCATCTGTTGGAGCCAGGAGAGACCGAGGCAAGGAAGATGAGGCTGAGGGCTAGTAGTAGGTCCACACAACATTATTATTACATGTAACCACTGTTAATAAGAATAGTGACCATTTAATCGCAGCTTAAACTGGGCTTTCATACATTAGCCCATTTAATTTTCACAATCACCCTAGGAGATAGGAACTATCATTTCTCCATTTGATGAGTAGGGAAACTGAAGTACATGATTGAGTAACTGGCCCAGGTCTCACAGCTGGTAGGAGGCAGAACTGAGATGCCACCACAGGAAGCTGAGCGCTCTCAACGAATCACCTCCCTTTGTTTCTTTTCAGTGTTAAGTTGGACCTCAGCAAAGTCAATAGTAGTCTAAAGGGCCATCATCATCTTACAATAGATGAGTTGCTGAAAAATTGAAGGGAAACCAAATATTTGTCTCATTTTCCACAAATTATATTAAGATTTTATCCATGACCCTGAATTGTCATCAGTTCAGAGCTTCCCAACAGTGAATTTGGTGTGTGTGAGATCCTGATCTCTCGCCCTCAGAGTGGACAGGTAGTCAGCAGCCTCTCCCATTCGCTGTGCTGGGATGTGCAAATACGATCATGTCTGTGTGCGCCCTCATGTGAAACAGGGAGTGAAAGCACAACAATTGGTGGATAGTTCAAGTTTTTCTACTCTTGACTTCTAAGTCAAATACCTATACTATGACAAATGTGCTGGGTAGGGTTGAAGCTTAAAGGAGCTTTTTTTTTTTTTTTTTTTTAGCTCAAGTTAGACTGCAGCTTACATTTTTGGATATCAGATCTCTTCCCAGATGGGAAGAAGGTGAGGTTTCAGTATTTGAGAGACACAGAGGTGTGAGGTACCAGTAGAAGAGTTTTGAGAGACTACATTCATTAGAAGATGTCAAGGTCAACGAGATTGAAAGAGCGCACTGAAATCTGAAATCCGGGGCAAACTTAAATATGGTGCTGTGAGGGCACGGCATCTTGAAAGTGATTCACAGCACATAGGACTTTGCCTAAAACCACAGGTTACATAAACTTCATCTTATCTAGGGGCTTCAAATAAAGTGATGGACCAATCAAAGAATTATTTCAGCAAAGATCTATATGAATGTTCTTTCAATAAAGACTTACCTGTGTTTGTGAAGGCCTGAAGTACTTCTCCTCAAAGCTTGTGTGAAGTATTCTGAGTAGTTAGAACAGCTCTTCTCAAACTATGCTGCACGTTAGAATCACCTGGGGGAGATTTAAAAACTCTTGAGGCCCCGGCTGCACCCTATCCCAATTAAATCAGAATCTCTGGGCCTAAGGCATAGGCATCAGTATTTTTAAAAATATCTCAAGTAATTCAAACACTGAGAACATGGTTTAGAGCAGTGGTTCTCAAACCTGAGTTGGGCATTAGAATCCCCTGGAGCGCTTGTTAAACCCCAGATTGCTGGGCTCCGCCCCAGAGTTTCTGATTCAACAAGCCTGGGGTGGGGCCTGAGAACTTGAATTTCCAGGAGTCGGCCAAAAGGGGGCCAGTGCTGCTGGTCCAGGGAACCACACTTTGAGAACTGCTAGTTTGGAAAATTAATTTACATATTCATTAATGCCATCTGAAGACCTGTAAACCGTAAATTTTTGGCTGGGCAGCTTAAGTAGATGCAACATCCTTGGAAAGGAATCTAACCACAGTTGTGAGCTCACTGCACGCACTGGGGCTTTGGCAGGGTTACATTCGTGCCCATCTGTTAGGCTGGCAGCATGCCCGCGGAGAGTGTGCTATGCCAGTTTCCGCAGGGCATAGGTGCTAACCAAACACGGTTGTGGAGGGGGCAGCTTTCATCACACAGCAAGTGCCATTTCTTGGGCCAGGCAATCCTGCTGTTTGCAAACAGCTCCAGCCTGAGGCCACATGCTTCCTTACATCTGTAGGTGCTTGAGGACATGATTAAAAAATAAATAATCAACAAATGGTTGATTATGTTTCTCCCTCAATCTGCCTTAGCGCTGTAATTTGGCTTGTAGCGAGGCTCTCTCTCTTCGGTGAGCTGGAAGCCATTCCTAAGGACTCTTCGTGTGCAGCGCTTTACAACAGGAAGATGTGGATCTGCTGCATTTATTTGTTGTAGATGTCATGATCTGTTTTGGGCTGTCTTTATATTTATTTATTTAAATTTTTCTTTATTTAGAGTTTTAAATTTATTTATTTTTAGGTGTTTTTTTTTTCTTTATTTTTCTTTAGGTTTTCACTCTTATTTCTGAGCTTGGTTCCCTCCGCCACCCCCCCCCCGCTTTATCACCAGTTTTCTGAAGTATCTGATTTGATTTTTAAAATATAGACGAGTCCTATTACAAAGTTAGATTGGTACTGGGGAAGTTTCTGCTACAGAATTCTAATTACATTATAAATCAATTTCATTGATTATAAATCTAAGTGTATATGTTATTTTATTTGTCCCATCATAAAACCTGGGCTATGAGATCTTTGAGCACTTTCAGGTTAGAACATTGGTTTTTAGTTTAAAAATTGTTTGAGCTTCTTTTTTTAAAGATTTTATTTCTTATTTGAGACAGAGAGAGTGAGAGAGAGAGAGCACGAGTGGAGTGAGGGGCAGAGGGAGAAGCAGGCTCTCTGCTCAGCAGGGAGACCGATGCGGGGCTCCATCCTGGGACTCTGCGATCATGACCTGAGCCGAAGGCAGACGCTTAACCAACTGAGCCATCCAGACAGGCCTTGTTTGAGCTTTTTAAAATAAATAAATAAAAAGTAAAACAGTAAGAAAGAAATCCATTGACCCATGAGAAAAAAACTCATTGATTTACAAGACCTGCAAAAACATTATTTTCTTTTAAGAAAGCATACTGATTATGCTGGGATTGGACATGGGAGCTTATGGCTGGGAGAATGAGTGGGCAAGGAAACATGAGAAGAGACAGCCCTCTCTATTTACTATGGTTGGATTTTATATCGGGTTAAGTGGGCTTGAAAGGGGAGTCGGGGTATGAAGCGTTATGTACCCCACATTCCAGGGAAAAGAACATCTGGCTGTAAGATATAAAGCAAAGCTAGATAATGAATTGTGACTGTGGAAAACCATTTTTATCAGTTATCCCCACTTAGTTGGATGAGGAAAGTCACAGGTAAAAGTGAATTCAGAAATGAGAGAGAATCAGCTAACATGCCTCATTAGCCTCCAAAGCCCTTGAAAGTGTCTAGAAGTCTCCTTCACAATTTCCACAGAAATTTCACATCGACCGTTTCTCCAACTTCTGTATACAAGTACTTTCTCTTTAAGGCAAGTTTTTTAAAAATTAGATTAAATTAAAGAAAAATTTTTATAATTGTTACTTTATTAGTAATAATGATTTTTCAAGACATTTTTTATTCCTTTTTATCTTCAAGGTTGGATTTATGGCCATATTCAAATAGGATTTGGGGAATGAGCCTACGGACTCATCTAGCATGTACAACATCATTACTTTGAGAAAATATGATCCGAGTCGAGCACACAGCTCAGAAATGGGCAAAGAGCTTGGGAAGACAATCTATTCAAAACTTGTGAATCATCTGCACATGAGTTTTATGAGTAGGAAATCAGCGTGCTAGATATACTTTTCATACTCTTCTCAGGGTAGTATGCAGTTCATAGACTAAATTACTATCCCCCACAACCTTAAAAAACATTCCTTTGGAACAATCTCTAATTATCTGAATAAATCCGCCTTGTATACAAAAAGTCCATAGTTAAGAGTCTGTTTCTTGGATTGCCTCTCTCTCTCTTTCTCTCTCCCTCCCTTTGCTCATTTGCTTTGTTTTGTAAATTCCACATATGGGTGAGATCATATGGTATGGTTTATGGTTTTCCATATGTCTTTCTCTGACTTATTTCACTTAGCATGACACTCTCTAGCTCCATCCATGTTATTGCGAATGGCAAGATTTCATTCTTTTTTTATGGCTGAATAATACTCCATTGTATGTAAATACCACATGATACTCTATATAGAAAGACCAAAAAATTCCATCAAAACACTGCTAGAACTGATAAACGAATTCAGTGAAGTCCCCCGATACAAAATCAACGTACAGAAATCTGTTGCATTTCTATACACTAATAAGGAGCAGCAGAAGGAAAATTAAGGAATAAATCCCATTTATAATTGCACGAAAACCAATAAGATACCTAGGAATTAACTTAACTAAAGGGGTGAAAAATGTGTACTCTGAAAACTGTAAAACACTGATGAGGAGCACCTGGGCGGCTAAGTCAGTTAAGCGTCTGACTCTTGGTCTCAGTTCAGGTCTTTGATTTCAGGATTGTGAGTTCAAGCCCCACCTTGGGCCCAATGCTGGGCATGGAGCCTACTTAAAAAATAAACAAACAAACAACAATAACAACAAAATACTGATGAAAGAAATTGAAGATGATGCCAAGAAATGGAAAGACATTCCAGGCCCATGGATTGGAAGAACAGATATGGTTAAAATGTCCATACTACCCAAAGCAATCTACACATTTAATGCAATCCTTATAAAAACGCCAACAGCATTTTCACAGAGCTAGAACAAACAATCCTAAAATTTGTATGGAACCACAAAAGACCTCGAATAGCCAAAGCAATCTTGAAAAAGCAAAGCAAAGCTGGAGGCATCACATTTCCAGATTTGATGTTATATTACAAAGCTATAGTGATCAAAACAGTATGGTACTGGCACAAAACTAAACACATAGAGAACAGAATAGAAACCCCAGAAATGAACCCACAACTAGATGGTCAACCAGTCTTTGACAAAGCAGGAAAGAATATCCAGGGGGAAAAGACAGTCTGTTAAACAAATGGTGCTGGGAAAACTGGATAGCCACGTGCAAAAGAACGAAACTGGACCACTTTCTTATACCACACACAAAAATAAATTCAAAAGGATTAAAGACCTAAATATGAGACAGGAAACCATAGAAATCCTAGAGGAGAAAACACAGTAATTTCTTTGACACTAGCTGTAGCAACATCTTTCTAGATATGTCTCCTGAGGCAATGGAAACAAAAGCAAAAATAAACTACTGGGACTACATCAAAATAAAAAGCTTCTGCACAATGAAGGAAATAATCAACAAAACCAAAAGGCAACCTACTGAATGGGAGAAGATTTTACAAATGACATATCTGATAAATGGTTAGTATTCAAAAAATATAAAGAACTTATACAACTCGACACCCAAAAGACAAACAATCCAATTAAAAAATGGTCAGAAGACATGAATGGACATTTTTCCAAAGAAGACATACAGACGGCCAACAGATGCATGAAAAGATGCTCAACATCTCTCATCATCAGGGAAATGCCAATCAAAACCACAATGAGATATCACCTCACACCTGTCAGAATGTCTAAAATCAACAACATAAGAAATAACAGGTGTTGGTGAGGATGTTGAGAAAAGGGAACTTTCATGCACTGTTGGTGAGAATGCAAGCTGGTGCAGCCCTCTGGAAAACAGTGTAGAGGTTCCTCAAAAAGTTAAAAATAGATCACTGAGTCTTTTAGACTTAAAATTTAGTCTTAAATTTTATACTCCAGGGGAGTGCCTCACTTCTTTCTCTCTAGTCCTGTGCTGGTTCTGGTTGGATAAAAACTGGGGCAGCTCTGGGTTTTGGGTAAGAGGACAGTTTCTTTGGGACATGGCATAAGTGCAGGCCAGCCCTCACTGCTTTGAATTTCACTGTTTAAGATTCCAATTCCAGGAGGCAAGACCCTGATAGGCCCAGTTTGGATCTGATTCTTCCTCCTCTTGGCAGATTAGGGGGTGGGGTCACCGTGTTTGATGGTTTCACCCCAAGGATGCAAGTTTGGCTTAACATATAAAAAAAATCAATGAATATAATATACTTCATTAATAGAATAAAGGACAAAACCCAGAAGACTACCTCAATAGTCATAAAAAAGCATTTGACAAAATTTGACAACCTTTCATGACAAAAACAATCAACCAACTAAGAATAGAAGAAAACTTCCTCAACCTGTTAAACGGAATCTACGAAAAATCCACAATTATGTCATACTTGGTGAAAGACTGAGTGCTCTCCCCCTAAGAGCAGAAACAAGACAAAGATATCTACTCTCTCCACTTCTACTTAACATTGCAATAGAAACTCTACCTAAGGCAATTCGATTATTTTATTAAGAAATAAAAGACATCCAGTCTGGAAAGGAAGAGGTAAAAATATCTTAACTTGCAGGCAGTACGATCTCATCTATAGAAAATCCTATGGGATTCACTAAAAGGCTAATAGACCCAACAAATGAATTCAGCAAGTTGCAAGACACGAGATTAATATACAAATCAATTTTATTTCATATACTAGCAATGAACAATCCAAAAATGAAATTAAGAAAACATTTTCATTTTTAATGGCATCAAAAAATAAAATACTTAAAATAAGTTTAACAAAACAAATGTCAAATTTGCATATTGCAAACCACAAAATATTGTTGAAAGAAATGAAAAAATATTTCAATAGATAGGAAGACATCCATGCACATGGATTGGAAGACTTAGTATTGTTAAGATGATAATACTCGCCAAATTAATCTCCAGTTTCGACACAATCCCTATAAAAATTCCAGCCAACTTTTTGCAGTAACTGACAATCTGATCCTAAGATATATATGAAAATGAAAGAGACTCAGAATAACCAAAGTAATTTTTAAAAACAGGAATAAAATTGGGCAATTCACACTTCCTGATTTCAAAGCTATAGCAATCAAGCCAGTGTATTGCCAACATAAGGATAAATATATAGATCAATGGAGTAGAATTGAGAATCCAGAAACAAATTTGTATATTTATGGTCAATTCATGTTTTGGCAAGGGTGTCCAGACAATTCAGTGGAGAAGAATATTATTTTCAACACATGGTGCTGGGACAACTGGATATTCACATGCAAAAGAATGAATTTGGAAGCGTATCTCATGCCATACACACAATTTAACTCTAATTAGATAAAAACCCTAAATGTAAGCAATAAAATTATAAAACTCTTAGAAGAAAACATAGTCGTAAATCTTCATGACTTTGAATTAGTCAACAGTTTCTTAGCTATTACACCAGGGCCCAAGGAACAAAAGAAAAAATAGATAAATTGGACTTCAACAAAGTTAAAAACTTTCGTGTTTCAAAGGGCACTATCAAAAAGTGAAAAGAGCCCACAGAGTGGAAGAACATATTTGCAAATTATATATCTGATAAGGGTCCAGAATATATAAAGAAGTTTCACAACTCAAGAATAAAAAGACAAATAGTTCAGTTAAGAACTGGCAAAGGATTTGAACAGAAATTTCTCCAAAGAAGATATACAAATGGCCAATAAGCACATGGAAAGATACAAAATATCATTAGCCATCAGGGCAATGTGAATCCAAACCACAATGAGATATCACTTGTTGTGGGTTGAACTGTGTCCCCCAAAAAGATGTGTTGAAGTCTTAACCCTGGTACCTGGAAATATGACTTTATCTGGAAATAGAGTCTTTGCAGTTGTAGTCAAGTCAGAATGAGGTCAGACTGGATTACGGTAGGTCCCAATAAGACTGGAGGGGAGACACAGATACAGTGGAAACTTTCACGTGATGACAGAGCCAGAGATTGAAGTGATGCATCTATAAGTCAAGTAATGCTAAGGCTGGCTGGTAACACAAGAAACCAAGAGAAGGGTATGGAATAGCTTTTCCTTAAAGCTTTTAGAGAAAGCATGACCTTGCTGACATTTTGATTTCAGACTTCTACCTCCCAAAACTGCGAAAGAATGAATATATGTTATTTTCGATCACTCGGTTTCTGGTAATTTGTTGCAGCAGCCCCAGAAAGCAAATATACTACTCGCTCCCACTAGGACGGCTATGATAAAAAAGATGGACAATAACAAGTGTTGTGCAGTTGGGAAGAAATTAGAACCCTCAGATATCGCTAGTGGAAATGTAAAATGGAGCAAACACTGTAGCAGACAGTTTACAGTTCTTCAAAAAGTAACCATATAGAGTTACCATTTAACACAGTGATTCTGCTTCTAAGTATGTATGAAAACCTATGTCCACATAAAAACTTGGACATGAATGTCTATTAGCAGCATCCTTAATAATAGCCAAAAAGTGGGAATAATCCAAATGTCCATCAACTGTGGATTGGATTAACAAAACACGATGTATCCATATACTGGAATGTCATTTGGCAATGAAAAGGAATGAAGTACTGAGCCATGCTACAAAATGGGTGAACCCTGAAAACATTAGGCCAAATGAAAGAATCACGAAAGACCGTATGATTCCTTTAATATGAAATGGCCAGAAGAGGCAAATCCGTGGAGGCAGAAAGTAGATTAATAGTTGCTTAGGGCTGGGGGTGGGGAATGGGGAGTGACTGCTAAGGGATATGGTGTTTCATTAAAGGCTGACGAAATGTTCTAAAATTAGATAGTGATGATGATTGTACAACTTTGTGACTATACTAAAACCCACTCAAGTGTACCCTTTAAATGGGTGAATTTTATGATATGTGAATTATATCCTAATAAAGCTACTAAAAAAGAATGTGTTCTATGGGTGCTTTTCATTTTAGCTGTGCTGAACTCACTTTGCTGAGTCTGAGATCTCATGCATGCTGTGCCTAGAATGTTCTTTCCAATTTTATCTACTGGCAAATCCCTATTTATTTTTCAAAACCCAGCTTGTGCATCCCCTCTTCTGTGAAGCATCTGTCCTCCCAGGAAAGCAAGCACTTCTCTGTATTCCCTCTTCTTGTTTTTAATTAATATATGATCGACATATAACATTATATTAGCTTCAGGTGTACGACATAATGATTCAGTATTTGTATATGTTATGAAATGATCACAAAGTCTAGTTAACATCCATCACCATCTATGGTTACATATTTTTTTTCTTATGCTGACAAATTTTAAGATCTACTCTCTTAATATCCTGCTAAGTGAAATAAGTCAGAGAAAGACCAATACCATATGATTCACTCATATGTGGAATTTAAGAAACAAAACAAATGAGCAAAGGGAAAGAGAAAGAGAGAGAGAGAGAAGAGGTAATCCAAGAAAAGGACTCTTAACTATAGAGAACAAATGGATGGTTACCAGAGGGGAGGGGGTAGGGGAATGAAAAAGGTGATGGGGATTAAGGAACACTCTTGTTGTGATGAGCACCGGCTGTTATATGGAAATGATGAATCACTATATTGTACACCCAAAACTAACATTACACTGCATGTTAACTAATTGTAATTTAAGTAAAAACTTAAAGAATAAAGAAGATAAACTCTCTTAGTAACTTTTTTTTTTAAAAGATTTTATTTATTTATTCGACAGAGATAGAGACAGCCAGCGAGAGAGGGAACACAAGCAGGGGGAGTGGGAGAGGAAGAAGCAGGCTCATAGCGGAGGAGCCTGATGTGGGGCTCGATCCCATAATGCCGGGATCACGCCCTGAGCTGAAGGCAGACGCTTAACCGCTGTGCCACCCAGGCGCCCCTCTCTTAGTAACTTTTTAAAAAAGATTTATTTGTTTATTTTAGAGTGGGAGAGAGAGTGCATGTGTGCACACATGAGTAGAGGGAGAGGGAGAGAGAGAATCTCAAGCAGACTCCCTGCTGAGCATGGAGCCAGAAACGCAGCTCGACTTGGGGCTCAATCCCATGACCCTGACTTCATGACCGGAGCCAAAATCAAGACAAAATCAACTGACTGAGCCACCTAGGCGCCCCTCTTAGTAACTTTCAAATATACAGTATGGTTTTATTAACTATAGTAACCATGCTGTATATTGCACCCCCAGGAGTTATTTATTTTATAACTGGAGTTTGTACCTTTTGACTGCCTTCCCCCATTTTGCCCACCTCCCTACGCTCTGCATCTGGCAACCACCAATCTGTTCTCTGTATGTATGAGATTGTTAGTTTTAGATTCCACATGTAAGTGAGATCATACAGTAGTTGTCTGACTTATTTTGCTTAGCATAATACCCTCATGGTGTTGCCTCTTGATTTAGTCCTTTGGGAACGGTTGTACATTTCTCACTGTGCGGCCACTTCGTTTTCTTTTTGCTTCTATTTCCCTTGTAGATTGTGTTTTTCTCTGAGGATGAGAAACATGGGCATCTTACCACAACGTATCTATCCTCAGTGCTTGTCATTGTGCCTGGCACATAGCAGACACTCAGTGCTTGCTAAATCCAATTGAATAATTTGAAAGCATATGGAACAAAGCTCAGAATAAACAGTAAAGAAAGGATCACATAGGTTGTGGTCATGAACAACATCTGCTAATTAGACTGCTAAGAATGTAGTATAACATGGCATTCGAGGCACCTATGGTTATAAAAGCTCTCAAATATATTCTTTTATTACCCTATCTATACGTCCAAAAGCCAGCTAGCTTTTAGCTTTCATTCCCTTTTCCTCCTCCTCTCCCCAGTCCCTCTCTCCCTTTTTATCCGTAAGTCAACATATTCATGTTTTTTTCCTATTAAAAATTCAACTTTCCACTTTGAGATAATTTCAGCTTACAAAAAAGATCACAAAAATCATTCAAAGACTTCTCATATGCCCTTCACCCAGCTTCCCAAATAGTAACATCTTACGAAGCCACAATACAATGGTCAAAACCAAGAAATTAATGTTTATATGATACTATTAACTAACCTACCAACCTTCTTGGTTTTTTTTTTAAAGAATTATTTATTTAGTTTTGAGAGAGAGCGCGCGTGCACATGTGGGAGCAGGGGTGGGGCCGAAAGGCAGAGGGAGAGGGAGAAGGAGAGAATGGAGCCAGACACACAGCTCCTGCTGAGCATGGAGCCAGACACACAGCTTGACATGGGGCTCAATCCCATGACCTTGTGGTCATGACCTGAGCTGAAATCAAGAGTGGGACACTTAACCGACTGAGCCACCCAGGCGCCCCTAACCTACCAACCTTACTCAAATTTTACCATTTGTCCCAATAATGTTACTTTTCTGGTCTAGGAACCAATATAGGATCAGAGTCATGCCTTCTTAATCTCTTCTACTCTGGGACAGTGTCTCAGTCTTTCATGACCATGATGCTTTTTGGGCAATGGTTTTGAAGAATGTCCCTTAATTTAATAAATGCATAGCAGATACTTTTTGGTAGGTACTGTGCTAGTCTCTGGAACATTTTAGCTTCAGTCTTTGCCCCAGGAAGCTGGTCTTTTAGGGAAGAGGAGTAGAGATGTACAAATTAACAGCCAATTACAATACAGTGTAAAAATTCAATAATGGAGGTAACCACTGAGTATGGACAGGATGTTAGAAGGGGCAACTGGCTATATGTTGGGGGACCTGGAAACACTTCTTGCCAACGATGACATCTAAACCCAGTGAACAAGGCAGAAGTTGGGGGCCCGAGAGAGAGAGGAGTGTTCCAGACAAAATTTAATCCATCAAGTATAGCAGAATACTGTAGTCATTTTAAGGAATAACCTAAATACTCTTTGTAAAAATCTTTATAATCAGGACCACATTTGAACATGTTGAAGAAATCTGCTTTGACCTTTTCTGTCTTGTCAGAATTCATTTAAAAACCCTTGACACACTGACATTCATCGTTGTACTTTGGTAATTTCAGAAGTTCTGATGATAAAATTAACTTTAAGAAGCACAATAAATGTGAAACTAAAGAAAAAGGAAAGATTTTTTTATTGAGGTGAATTAATACAAGTAAATTCCGAAGTACATGAGCCTCTGAAGAGAATGATTAAGGAGGGTATAAAGTGAAATTAATTTATCAGAGGGACGCTGGCCTTGGTCACTGCCAGGAAGCAATCACATAAATGTCATCATAAAGTTAGACAAAATCATGCAATTGTGTAACCTTTTTGTATCTTGTAATACCCAACAGGAATAGTCCCCATTTGAACACAAGTGTTATAATAGGTTCCATAAGAGATAGTTGGGCAGACTCATTTAAAGCTGGGCATCTGGGACACCTGGGTAGCTCAGTTGGTCATGATTCCAGGGTCCTGGGATGGAGTCTCACATCAGGCTCCTTGGTCAGCAGGGAGCCTGCCTCCCCCTCTGCCTGCCGCTCCGCCTGCTTGTTTTTTTTCTCTCTCTCTAACAAATAAAAAAAAAAAATCTTTAAAAAAAAATTAGCATCTGCAGGTTGACTTGCGAACCGGAGTCTATCATCGCTCAGGTTCAAGTGTTTTTGGTTCGGAACTTTTGGATAAGATTCTTGTTTGTGAATTAGAAACAAATTATTTAAGAATGGGGCAATAGGCAAACTCTATACTTAGAGTATATCTCCTTTCCTCTTCATCTTCTTCCTCCCTCACCTTCTTTTTAGTTCTCAACTTTACTATTAATTAAGAGAGTGCAAATTAAAGCCACATTGAGATATCTTTGCACTACCATTAGACTGGCAAACATTAAAATGCTAGACGATGCCACACGTTGAAAACTACATGGAGAAATGGAAACTTGTCCTTTGCTATGGTAGGGCTTAAACATTTTATATCCACTTTGGAGAACAATTGGGTACTAGTAAGTCTGAAAATTTGCATGTCTCCCAGAGGTGGAAAATTGTAAGACACTTGCCTTCTTAGCCTTCTGTAAAGATGGGATGCAGGTGTTTGAGCTAGTCTGCCAAAGAGATGCATCAACCCCACACTTTGAAGATGGTGTTAGAAAGTAGGGACCGAGTGGAAACTCTGAAATTAAGGTGGCAGCAGCGATGGTACCTATGTATGATTTTTGGAGGCAGCAATGACTATAGATCAAGAAACAGCATCAACATTTGGCATGGGTCATTTTGGAAATAAAAGGGGGCAGTACCTGTGCCTTCAAGCAGAGTACCATTGTCTTCATTAGGTCAATTCCACAGTGTGATATTAGTTTATTTTCACATTGGTTCTTAAGCCCTTCATGAAATTCTGAAAGCTATCTAACATCCTTTAAAAAATACTTTCCTTGTTTAAATACCCATAATGGCTTTCTGTTGCTTACAGCTAAGAATCTTGGAAAGCACTTTGGCAAAATCTGTTAAACAGAGGACATGCACACCTTACATCTCAGCAATTCCTCTACTGCACAGATCCTGAGGAGCAGCATTGTCCGTTAGAAATTTCTGTGATGTGGCTATGCCATCCAATACGCTAGCCACTGGCCACGTGTGGCTACTGACCACTTGAAACGTGGCTAGTATGGTTGAGAAGTTAAAATTTTAATTTTATTTGATTAATTTAAATTAATTTAAATGTAAGTACCCACATGTGGCTAGTGGCTGCATTGTCAAACAGCACAACCCTAGCAAAAGAAGATGCCCACGTACAGCCCTCCGACAGTGCTGGTGGGAACGCAAGCTGCTGCAGCCACTCTGGAAAACAGTGTGGAGGGTCTGCAAAAAGTTGAAAATAGAGCCACCCTACGACCCAGCAATTGCACTAGTGGGTATTTACCCCAAAGACACAAAGGTAGTGATCTGAAGGGGCACATGCACCCCAATGTTAAATATTGCACTAACTAAAAATCAGCCGAGGGACTCACAAAAGAAAAGGATGTACAGTATGACACCATACACTTAAAATGTGGGAGGGAGAGGAGTAACAAATGGGTTCCAACTTAAGTGACCATCAACTTAATATCGACTACTGTATGCAGATGTTATATACAAACCGAATGGTAACCACAAATCCAAAACCAGTAATAGATATGTAAAAAATAAAGAAAAAGAATCCAAATATATCACTAAAGAAAGCCAATTCCTTGTAAGAGAAAAGAGCAAGAGAAGAAAGGAACAGAGAAGAACTATAAAACAACCATAAAACAAGTAACAAAATGGTAATAAGTACATAATTATCAATAATTTCTTTGAACGTAAATGGACTAAACTCTCCAATCAAAAGAAAAAGGGTGCTAGAATAGATAAAAAAGCAAGACCCATTTGCATGCTGACTACAGAGATTCATTTTGGACTCAAAGACACATGCAGATTGAGGGACACTTGGGTGGATCAGTCAGTTAAGTGGCTGACTTCGGCTCAGGTCATGGTCTTAGGGTCCTAGGGTCAAGCCCCACATCAGTCTCCAGGCTCAGCGGGGAATCTGTTTCTCCCTTTTCCTCTGCCCCTTCCCCCGCTCATGCTCTCTCTTGTACACTGTCTCAAATAAATAAATAAAAATCTAAAAAAAAAAAAAGACACATACAGATTGAAAGTGAAGGGATAGAGAAGCATTTATTATGCAAATGGATGTGAAAGTGAAAAGAAAGCTTTAACAGCAATACTTATATTGGACAAAATAGACTTTATAACAAAGACTTTAATAAGATCAAAGAAGGACACTATATAGTCATAAAGGAGACAATCCAACAAGAAGATATAATGATTATAAATATTTGTGCACCCAACATGGGAGCACCCAAATACACAAAGCAGTTAATAATAAACATAAAGGAAGTAATCCATAGTAATACAATAATAGTAGGGGACTTTAACACCCAATTACCTCAATGAACAGATCATCCAAACAGAAAATCAACAAGGAAACAGTGGCTTTGAATGACACACGGGATCAAATGGACCTAGCAGATATACTCAGAATGTTCCATCCTAAAACAGAATACATACTCTTTCCAAGTGGAATATGCTCTAGAATAGATCACATATTAGGCCACAAAATAAGTCTCAACAAATTAAAAAAGATCTAAGTTATACCATGTATCTTTTCTGACCACAATGTAATGAAACCAGAAATCAAGCACAAGAAAAAATCTGAAAAAGGCACAAATACATGGAGCTTAAATAACATACTACTAAACAATGAATGGGTCAACCAACAAATCAAAGAGGAAATCAAAAAATACATGGAGACACATGAAAATGAAAACACAATGGCCCAAAATCTTTGGGATGTAGCAAGAATTGTTCTAAGAGGGAGGTTTATAGCAATACAGACCTACCTCAAGAAGCAAGTCAACTCTCAAATAAACAACTTAACCTACCTTGCACCCGAAGGAGCCAGAAAAAGAAGAAACAAAACCCCAAATCAGTAAAAGGAAGGAAATGATAAGATCAGAGTAGAAATAAAGGAAATAGAAACTAAAAAAATAGAAGAGATAAATAAAACCAAAGCCGGTTCTTCAAAAAAATCAACAAAATTGATAAACCTTTACCCAGACTCATAAAAAAGAGAGAGGACTCAAATAAACAAAACCAGAAATGAAAGGGAGAAATAATAACCAACACCACAGAAATACAAAGGATTGTAAAAGTATATTATGAAAAATTATATGTGAACAAATTGGACAACCTAGAAGAAATGGATAAATCTCCAGAAACATATTACCTCCTAAAACTGAATCAGAAAGAAATAGAAAATTTGAACAAACAGATTACCAGCAGTAAATTGAATCAGTAACCAAAAAAACTCCCAAGAAACAAGAGTATAGGACCAGATGGTTTCACAGATGAACTGTACCAAACATTTAAAGAAGAGTTAATACCTATTCTTTTTGAACTATTCTAAAAAATAGAAGAGGAAGGAAGGCTTCCAAATTCATTCTATGAGGCCAGTATTACCCTGGTATCAAAACCAGATGAAGACACTACAAAAAAAGAGAACTACAGGCCAATATCTCTGATGAACATATGTGAAAAAATCCTCAATAAAATATTAGCAAACTGAATCCAACAATACATTAAAAAATCATTAATTACAATCAAGTGAGATTTATTCCAGGGATACAAGGGTGGTTTAGTATTTGTAAATTAATCACATGATACATCACATCAACAAGGGAAAGTATAAAAACCATTAGATCATTTCAATAGATGAAGAAAAAGCATTTGGCAAAGTACAACATCCATTCATGATAAAAACCCTCAACGAGGTAGATTTAGAGGTAACACACTCAACATAATAAAGCCATATATGAAACACTCAGAGCAAATATCATACTCAACGATACTCACTCAGAGTTTTTCTCCTAAGATCAGAAACAAGATAAGGATGTCTACTCTCACCACTTTTATTCAACTTTATACTGGAAATCCTAGCCACAACATTCAAACCAAGAAGAAAGAATGCAAGCATTGAAATTGGTAAGGAAGAAGTAAAACTTTCACTATTTGCAGATGACATGATACTATATATAGAAAACCCTAAAGGCTCCACCAAAAAACAACTAGAACTGATGAATGAATTCAGTAAGGTTGCAGTATATAAAATCAATATACAGAAATCCATTGCATTTCTATACGCTAGTCATGAATCAGCAGGAAGAAAAATTGAGAAAACAATCCCATTTACAATTTCACCAAAATAATGAAATACCTAGGAATAAACTTAACCAAATTGATGAAAGACCTATGCTTTGAAAACTATAAAACCCTGATGTAAGCAATAGCAGATGACACAAACAAATGAAAAGATATTCCATGCTCATGGATTGGAAGAACAAATATTGTTAAAATGTCCATACTACCCAAAGCAATCTACAGATTCAATGCAGAATATATCAAAATACCAACAGCATTTTTCACAGAGCTAGAACAAACTATCCTAAAATGTGTATGGAACCCCGAAAGACCCTGAATAGCCAAAACAATCTTGAAGAACAAAACTGGAGGTATTACAATCCCTATAGCAAGATATACTACAAAACTGTACTAATCAAAACAATATGGTATTGGCACAGAAACAGACATATAGATCAATGGAAAGACTGGATAGCCCAGAAGTAAAACCAGATTAAATTGTCAATTAATCTCTGAGAAAGACAAGAATATAAATGGGAAAAAGTCTCTTCGAGAAATGGTGTTGGGAAAACTGGAGAGTTACCCGCAAAGGAATGAAACAACAATTTTCTTACACCGTACACAAGAATAAACTCAAAATGGATTATGAAACCATAAACGTCCTAGAAGAGAGCACAGGCAGTAATTTCTTTGACAGCGGCAGTAGCAACATCTTTCGAGATACGTCTCCTGAGGTAAGGGAAACACAAGCAAAATAAATTATTGGGACTACATAAAAATAAAAAGCTTCTGCACAGCAAAGAAAACAATCATACCGAATGGGAGAAGATATCTGCAAATGACACATCCAATACAGGGTTAGTATCCAAAATACATAAAGAACTTATATAACTCATCACCAAAATAATCCAATTAAAAAATGGTCAGAAGACATGACAGACATTTCTCCAAAGAAGACTTACAGATGGCCAACAGACACATGAAAAGATGTCCAACATCATTCATCATCAGGGAAATGCACATCAAAAGCACACTACCACCTCACACCTGTCAGAAAAGCTAAAATCAAAAACACAAGAAATAAGTGTTGACAAAGATATGGAGAAAAAGGAACCCTCATGCACTGTTAGTGGGAATGCAAACGGGTGTAGCCACTCTGGAAAACAGTATGGAGGTTCCTCAAAAACTATGAATAGAATCACTATATGACCCTGTAATTTTACAACTGGGTATTTACCCAAAGAATTAGAAAGCACGAATTCAAAAAGGTATACACACCCCTATATTTATCACAGCATTATTTACAATAGTCATATATACAGTGAAGTATTACTCAGCCGTAAAAAAGAATGAAATCCTGCCATTTGTAACAACACAGACGGACCTAAGAGAGTATAATGCTAAGCGAAAAAAGTCAGTCAGAGAAAGACAAATACTGCATGATTTTACTCATATGTGGAATTTAAGAAACAAACGAGGGGCGCCTGGGTGGCTCAGTCGTTAAGCGTCTGCCTTCAGCTCAGGGCGTGATCCCAGGGTTCTGGGATCGAGCCCCGCATCGGGCTCCCTGCTCTGCTGGGAGCCTGCTTCTTCCTCTCCCACTCCCCCACTTGTGTTTCCTCTCTCACTGGCTGTCTCTCTCTCTGTTGAATGAATAAATAAAATCTTAAAAAAAAAAAACAACAAACGAAAAAAGGAAAAAAGAGACAAACCAAGAAATAGACTCTTAACTATAGAGAACAAACAGATGGGTCCCAGCGGGGAGGTGGGGAGTTGACGGGTGAACAGGTGATGGGGATTAAGGAGTGCACTTATCATGATGAGCCCTGAGTAATGTATTGAGTTGTTGAGTCACTATATTGTACACCTGAAACAAATATAACACTATATGTTAACTATCTTGGAATTAAAATAAAAAAAAAACACATTGGGACTAATTATACTCCTATGAGAGTCTGGAAACTTTTTTTTTCCTTTTGGAGGGTGCAGGAGTGGGAGAAGAGGGTCACTTACACTTTGTAGAATACATTACACTTTTGGGTAGAATATGGGCAAGAGGACATTAGTGCTAACAGGGATGCTAGAGATTATGTAATACATGGCATTGATTCATAGATAAAGAAAAAAAGTCCAGCTAGATTATGGTCCTTGCTCCAGATTACAGAACTGGACAAATACTAACACTTATTTCTTTTCCTTGATTCATAGTTGGGATATGTTTTGCTCAGATGCTAGATTGCTACCACCGATAGAATGCACGGTGACTATTAACTGCTTCTCAGATCACCAAGAAGTTGTTGAACATTTGTCACTTTTTAGCTCTTCAAGATAGTCAGTTAACATACATTTTGATAGATGATTTGAGAATCCTTTTGCATTTGAAATGCTGTTTAAAATCAGCATTATTTGAAGATAACACCACATAGCATTTCTGAATCATCAGAAGAAACTAATTATTCAAGTAGAAATAACAGGGAATGCCATAATTCAAAGAACTAGAGCAGGGGTTGGCAAAGTGTTTCGGTAAAGGCCACATAGTAAATATTTTAGGCTTTGCAGTTCATACAGTCTCTGTTAAAACCACTCAACAATGCCATTGTAGTGTGAAAGCAGTCATAAACAATATGCAAAAGAGTGAGCGTGACTATGTTCCCATAAAACATTATTTACAAAAACAGGCAGTGTGCTGAATTTGGCCTTCAGGCTGGAGTTTGCAGACCGCTGCCCTGGAGTCCTAAATTTTATAGGCTTTAAGTGGAGTGTATATATAAAGTCACCCAGAACGCTTGCTCTAAAAATGCTGTTAATCTTTTGTTTGGTTAGTTTTATTTATTTTTTAAATAGCTCCTACATATTTTAATAAATCTAATGTAACTCTAAGTGACAGGCTCCTCCTAGAGATGTGTGTGTGGCCTGGCAAGAGTCATGTCCCATGACTGATATCAGTTACCTCGTCTAAAAAATGGCATATCATCCATCCTTATTTAGTTGCTTATTTCTGAGCCGGCCAGCTCAGGAATGTTAGTAGGATGCACAAAAAACACAAAGGGCATACTATTTATTTAGAGATGAATTTGTTTTATCTATATGGTTTTTTGTTTCGTTCCTTAAGGATGCCAAGTGCAGGGCACCCAGCTGGCTCAGTTGGAGGAATGTGCGACTCTTGGTCTTGGGGTTGTGAGCTCGAGCCTCAAGTTGGGTGTAGAGATTACTTAAACATAAAATCGTAAAAAAAAAAAAAAAAAAAAAAAAAAAAAGAATGCTAAGTTTCTATCCTAGCCTCTTGTGTGGCCTTCTGTGCGTTACCTCAGCTTCTTTATCTGAATCATAAGGAACCATGCTCACTCACATCTTACGGGTGTGGCAAGGGAAGCTCTCCAGATATGCCAGATGTCATTTATCTAGCACTTACATGCTATTGGAGCTGGACATGTCCACACACTTTAATTGTTGCATACTGATGACTGCCAGGCCTCACAGTCTTGTGGCTTTCCATCAAACAACCTGAGAAGGGAGATAAAAAGGAAAGAAAACTAACAAAAACAGAAAAGGAAAGACAATAAAATGTAAGGATAATGGCTGAGTGGGTAATGGCAGGCAACATCTTTAGCTACCATGAAAAGTATTAAGCCAATGTGTTTGTTGAATTCATTTTGTTGGTGGTCACTTTGTGTTCACTCCGAACATCCCGCAGTTAGCTAAGTAAACACACATGACTGATGAAAGAAGAAAGGGAACTATTTTTATAGGGACCATTAAACTTTAACTACCATCTGGAAGGGAATGATTAGAGAAGATCAAAATTAAGGCAGTCAACACAAATGCTGTGTGAATACCTCAGGGAATTAACATGGATAAAGACAGTGAACTTGTGGTTAAATAAAGAGACAGACATAAGAGGGAAGTGGTGAACACATCCTTTATAGCTTTAGACCTCATGGTCACATTCATTGCCAAGAGAGCTCAAAGAGGGGAGAAATAACAAGGAGACCATGAGAAAATCCGAAACACCTGGAAATAATCAGATGCTCTGCTCCAGTCATAAAAAAAGAAAGTTAAAGAACGACCCAGGACCACATCATTTGGGCTTCCTCCCTTCCCAGGAAGGAAATGTTTATAGGAGAGGTGTGTTGAAATTGGCAGATAGTTAATATTCAGATTAGCCTAGTACTTAACAGTAGGAAACGGGTTGTATGTACCGCTGGGAAAAAATGTAAGCAACTATATCCTTGTGAACACGAAAGACTCCATAATTTCTGGGAATCACTGTTTTCCCACTAATTAAACAGTCACCCAGCAGGTACTTTGAGAGAGAACAGGAAAAAGGGAGGTTCGGGCCTTCCTCTTTCAGGGCGTACTTCTGCCTTTCATCAGTACTTAACCCCACGGCTGTTCACCCCATTGAGAGCGCACATAAAAGCTTCAGAGAGAAAGCTACTTGTTTTGTTTTGTACTTTGTCTCTGTATTCAGATGGACTCAGAAGGCCAAACTTCTGAATATCTGAAAGAGGCATCAAGACGGGTGAGCTATGCCGGGTGAGTCCCTCAGCCTGTCCTCCATTCTGAAGAAGCTCCGTGTGGGGCAAGTCCAGAGCCCTGAACGAATGAACTTTCTTTCTTTCTTTCTTTCTTTCTTTCTTTCTTTCTTTCTTTCTTTCTTTCTTTCTTTCTTTCTTTCTTTCTTTTTCTTTCTTTCTTTCTTTCTTTCTTTCTTTCTTTCTTTCTTTCTTGCCTCTTTCTTTCTTTTCTTTCTTTCTTGCCTTTTTCTTTCCTTCTTTCACTTCCTTCCTTCCCTTTCTTTCTTGAAATACAGTTGACACATAACATTACACAAACTTAAGGTGTTCATCTGATACGTTTATACATTGTAGTATGATTGCTATTGAAGTGATAGTTACATAACCATTTCTTTTTAATGGTGGGAATAATTAGCAAGCCTGATGAGGATAATAGAACATTGTTGTCCACATTCGCTCTACTGTGTGGAGGGCCCAGAGCTTCGATTATTGGAGTGATCAACATAGTTTTGGAAGGAATGAGCTGTTGCAATGTAAATATCCTGAGGCAAGAGGGAGGAGGGATGTACATGGAAATTCACCATGCAGTTTTCCCCTCTCTGGTTTCTTCTTATTTAAGGTCTTGACTCTACCAGGTAGTGTGCAAAGTGAGTTTCCATCTTTTATCTCATTGATCGCCAATACAATTTTATGAGGTATGCATATAATCCCATTGTACAGAGGAGAAAACTGAGAACCAAGTCAGAGAGAGATTAAGTAACTGGTCCAAAGGTAAGGACATGTGGTTAGGAAATGTTGGTGTCAGCACTTAAACCCAGTTCTTGCTCTCTGCAGTTTTTGCTCTTATGCTCTTACCCACCATGAAAAAAATCTCCCTCTTGTGCCTCTGCTGGCACCCAAATCCTCAGTATTATGACCTCCACACTTTCCCTTTCTCGAAAGATGTTGGGCTCAACTTCCTGTTAGGGTCAGAGGCTTAAAAATAATGGAGACAGCCTAGTAAAGTATTGGGGCAAAGCAGCTATAATCCCCCTGCAGCAGGAGCCAGAGGCTCCCCTGCACAGCGAGGGAGGCCGAGCCAGGGAGGACTGGGCAAATCATCGCCACACGGGCTGGTATATTTGGCCCCTTCCAGGGCTTTTGCAAAAGAGAATCAATGAGAAATAAAATGCCTGAATTTTTTTTTTCAAGCTTTGAGTAGTGTTTGGTATAGTCTGGCGGCGCTTTATAAGAACATTTCCTTTGTTCCTTATTTTTAGAATAAAATATTTTAGAGTAAAATTCCATTTTAATTAAAATTCAAATAATGGCACAACTCATGCACCTATACCCTACGTGCAAGAAAATGCAGTGTTACAAGTCTGAAAATTCAAAGGTGTGCCAGAAACCTCATCATTAACTCACTTCCTTCTGCCTTTGTACTTCTGGAATCTCTAAACATCTGGTGATTTTACCATCAGGAAACAGTGCAGTGTCCATCTGTTAAATCAGGCTTTCGCTTCATTCACCTGGGAGGATCAACCAGATGTGGGCGTCGTTTACATTATTAATGATTTCAGTCTTCCCTTTGTACATGCCCTGTGAGGGCACGGTGTGAGGTAGTCTATAAATCACTAACAAGTGAAAAAGTCATATTTTAATTTACTTTAGGCATCAGGAAGAAGAACACTTTTTTTTTTTTTAAGTCCGAGCATAAATCAGTAGCATCTATGTAAATTTCTGCCACCAGAAGACTTTTAACTCCTTTTCTTCGACAGAAAGAAGACCTTCGACAGAAATAGGACCTCAACATTCACACGTGCAAATGTTTGCGGTGTGTGGATGCTCAGTGACTCACGCCAAGACGCTCCCTGGATCTCTCACTTGGCGGCAGCCTGTATGATCTTTGCCACTTGTTTATAAATAGCTTCGTACGAGATTTCAGTCCGCACTCTTCCTATCCCGTCCCAGCGTTAGCCATGCCCGCATGTTACAATGCCCCTGTGACAACGCACTGACTTCCATGGGCGTCAGTGGCCTGAGACAGTGTGGCATCATGACGACAAGTGCAGGCTCTGTCCATTGTGACACTGGGGACTCGGCAAGTTACTCAGCCTCTCCAAGCCTCGTTTCCTCCTCTGTAAAGTGGGGATGATGACGATAGTAGTATCTACTTTGCAGAGTTGTGTTCAGAATTAAATATGACCAGCTATATAACTGCCTGACACATAGTAAGAACTCAGCAAAGTTAGCAATTACCAAATGGTAAGGCACTGGGAGCAACCTGCTTGTAAAAAACCTTTCTCAGCAAAATCGAGCAGAAGGTACAGTTTTCCCATATACTCCCTGTTCCTGCACATTCACAGCCTCCCTCCTTATCACCCTCCCCCCGGAAGCATGTTTGTTACAACTGATGAACCGACACTGACCTATACACAATGACCCAAAGTCCACAGTTAACCATAGGGCTCACTCTGGGTGCTGTACGCTCTGTGGGCTTGGACAAGGTATGACATGTATCCATCACTACGGTATCACACAGAGCAGTTTCACTGCCTTAAAAAAACCTCTGTGCTCTGCCTATTCATCCCCCCTTCTCCCTAGTCCTGGCAATCACTGATCTTTTTACTCTCTCCATCGTTTTGCCTTTTCCAGAACGTCATATAGTTGGAATCATACAATATGTAGCTTTTTCAGATTGGCTTCTTTCACCTAGCAATATACACTTAAGTCTTCTCCATGTCTTTTCCTGGCTTGACAGCTCATTTCTTGTTAGCGCTGAATAATATTCCGTTGTCTGCATGTACCACACTTTATTTGTCCAATTCACCTACAGAAGGATATTTTGGTTGCTTCCAGCTTTTGGCACTTGTGAATAAAGCTGCTATAAACATCTGTGTGCGTGTATCTGTGTGGCCCTACTGAGGAGTGCAATTGCTGGCTCGTATGGTAAAAGTTGGTTTCGTTTTGTACGAATCTGCCAAACTATCTTCCAAAGTGGATGTACCATTTTGCATTCCTACCGGCAAAAAATGAGAGCTCTGCTCAATTTTGCTGTGAACATAAAACTGCTCCAAAAATTAAGTCTACTAAAGACGTAAAGGAAGCCTTTCTCTTGACAAAATGTTTTCAGTTAACCGTTTTCTTTCTTTAAAAAAAAAAGATTTTATTTATTTGACAGAGAGAAAGAGCGCACACACAAGCAGGGGGAGGGGGCAAGGGAGAAGCAGACTCCCCGCTGAGCACCGAGCCAGACTCGGGGGCTTGATCCCAGGACCCTGGGGTCATGACCTGAGTCGAAGGCAGATGCTTAACCAACTGACACACCTCACTGGCCTTCAGCATTTTCTCGTTTCCCTTTCCCTCCTCTTTCTCTGACTGTGACCCATCCCAGTCTTGCCCTCATCCTGCTCTTGCCTCTACCTGGGACACACCTGGCACGCTTGCCATCACTTGCCAGCTTCCCCAGGGCTAGGTTAAGAGTTTTTAAGAGTTAATGTAGGAACCTCCCTCTACTTCCCGCTTTCCAGAACCCCTGTTTTCCCTCTGGATTCCTTCTCCCATCCCTAGTCTTACATCCCACCTCCTTCTCATGGTTCAGAGTGCCACCACTTCTTGCCACTCACCCCTTGGTGGTGCCTATGGCTTGTATTTTAGAGTTTAGAAGCACCAACTCCTCTCTGGCAGGGAAGGAGAAGGGAAAAGACAGTCCCTTTTCCCTTCCAGGGCTGCAGCCAGAGGAAACATATCACTAGTATCTCAGCTCCATTTTCTTTTCTTTTCTTTTTTTTAAAACATAATAATATTATGTTAGTCACCATACAGTACATCCCTGGTTTCTGATGTAAAGTTCTATGATTCATTAGTTGCGTATAACACCCAGTGCACCATGCAATACACGCCCTCCTTACTACCCATCACCAGTCTATCCCATTCCCCCATCCCCCTCCATTTTCTGAACTCATTTTCCAAGAAAGATTGAACTAAGCTGTGGTTATTTCCTGAAGCGTTTGTTGAATCCATGTTTCATCCATATTTGATGCTAAAGGGAGTTCTGTGCTGACCTGAGACCTACTGATTCACAAGTCAACGTTAGAAACATAACTCTTCATTGAACAGGCACACTAGTGCTGGGAATAGAACAAGAATCTGCTTGACTATTTAGCAATAATGCTTTAATCCAGATTTTTCTACACTGTGAGATCTTCACTTGATCTGATTCATATTCTATCAGTCTAGTAACATATTACTTTATACAGTGGTCTAAAATTGGCACTGGATTAAAACATCTGCCCAACTATGAATTGGCTTTTCTTTTTGCATATGGGTCAGCTGAGGGGGAAATGATACAGAGAAAAATCTAAAGATTGGGTGTTGTCAGCACCACCTGTGTGGCTGCAGGTTCTTCTGACTCTCTTATGGTTGGGTCATAATCCATTCTGGGGGTCTTTCCAGATGCCCTTCCAATATCCAAATCCAGAATTTCACCCCCCCCCCTCCGAAATCAGGCCAAATACCTGTTTATATAGCTAAAAAATTGAACATGGATTAAAACACTAAGAAAGAACATGGAGAATGTTAGTCAGAATACCGTTTATATTTCTTTATTGTGAAGAATGGAATATATATATATCCCCCATATCTTCTTTATCCATTCATCTATCAGTGGACAACACTTGGGCTACTTCCATAATCTGACTATTGTAAAGAATGCTGCAAAAAACATAGGTGTGCATATATCTTTCAAATTGGTGTTTTTGTGTTCTTTTGGTGAATACCCAGTAGTGGAATTACTGGATCATATGGTGATTCTATTTTTAATTTTTGAGGAACCACAGTGGTTGCACCAGTTTGCAATGGTGCACCAGGGTTCCTTTTTCTCCACGTCCTTACCCACACTTGTTGTTTCTTGTGTTTTTGATGTTAGCCGTTCTGACAGGTGTGAGGTGAGATCGCATCGTGGTTTTGATGTGCATTTCCCTGATGATGAGTGATGTTGAGCATCTTTTCACGTGTCTGTTGCCCATCTGTCTGTCTGCTTTGGAGAAATGTCTGTTCATGTCTTCTGACCATTTTTTAATTGGATTATTTGTTCTTTTGGTGATGAGTTGTATAAGTTCTTTATATATTTTGGATACTAACCCTGTATCGGATATGTCATTTGCAAATATGTTCCCCCAATTCAGTATGATTGTTTTCTTAGCTGTGCAAAAGGTTTTTATTTTGCTGTAGTTTACTTTTGCTTTTGTTTCTCTTGCCTCAGGAGACATATCTAGAAAGATGTTGCTATGGCTGGTATCAGAGAAATTACAGTCTGTGTCCCCTCTAGGATTTTTATGGCTTCAGCTCTCACATTTAGGTCTTAAATCCATTTTGAGTTTATTTTTGTGTATGGTGTAAGAAAGTACACACACCAATATCTTAATTATAAATATTAGTGAGTGAAAATATTACTTGACTCCTAATATTTAATTTCTAATTTCATTAAAGTTCAAATATACTGCTATTAAATGACACTGACTTACAAAACATAATTCAGATGTAGTGAATAATTAAAATGGAAAACAGAATTTCAAATAGGATACAAATTTGTATTTGAAATATTTTTTCTCCATTTGTATACATACAAAGATGAGAATATCAATGTATCTTACATGTTAACCAGAAATAAACTACTACTAGCATGGATTGAACATACTTGGAATTTTTAAGAACTTGGTTGATTTTCATATATTAAGTAGACTATTCATTTTCTTGCAAAATCAGCCTCTCCTCCAAGATGTAACAGAAAAAAATAAAAAAGAAGAGAGGGACCCATTCAAACATGGTAATTTCTATGTCCTAACAAGTTTATAAATGCAAATATTGATGATTTTTAAAAGTGGAGAATTTATGGGTCATAAGAAGGTACTATTTTTTTTGAAAATGATAACGATATAATTTTTTGAGCACCTACCCTCTGCTAGGCATGATGTTGATGCTTCACATTCATTAATTTTGTCATTTTGTATAACTTCAAGGTTAGCAATTTTCTCCAAAAAATCTGATGCTCAAGAAAATTTTAAAAATTGGCTATAGCTTATAAACATTGCACAGTTTGGTTAGGGCACGATGCTTACTTGCCTTGGAGTTTACCCTCCATCTGCATTTATAGCTTCTCTTGAAGTCAAAATTTAGAGAGCTGCTCCAAAAGTATGGACAGTTGCAAATGCCTCACTTGTCTTCCCACTTCCAGTATTAGCAAACTTCAGTCCACTTAGCACACAGCCAAAGGACAGGGGCCTTTTTTATTTTAAAGATTCCATTTATTTAATTGAGAGAGACCGTGAGTGCATGAGTGAGGGGGGTAGAGGGAGAGAGAGACGGAGAAGCAGACCCCCGGCTGAGTGGGGAGATGACGGCTCTATCCCACCACCCTGAGATCATGACCTGAGTTGAAGGCAGACGCTTAACTGACTGAGCCACCCAGGTGCCCCCCAGAGTGAGGTCTTTTAAACACATGTTGCTCCCTTGTTTAAGACCTTCCAAAAGCTTCTCATTACACTTCAGAAAACCCAAATTAATAAGCCTTGCATGATCTGGCCCCAGCCCCTCTCCAGCATGATTGCCCCCACCCTGCCCTCATCTGCTTTGTTTCAGCCACACTGGCCTTCTGTGGGTTCTGGGCACACCCAGGAATCCCTGAGCACATTCCTACTACTCCCACTTCCTAGAAAACTCTGGGCACTTCTCATCTTACAAACTATAGCTGGACTGTTACTCCAGAGAGGACCTCTAGGTTTGATTGTCACTGCTTCCTACTTGTTTCCTTCACAGCATGGACCACAATCTGTAGCTGCGTATTCTTTTGTTTATCTTTGGACTCTCTCACGGGTTGTAGCCTACCCAATGGCAGGAGTACATACATATGTATACTTAGTGCCTGGCATACAATAGGAGCTCAGTAAGTGCTTATGGAAAGGATGAATGGATTTAAGAATGATAGGAACCCGAATAGGAAACAGAATTTGCTAGAACAATGCCTAGACCTTATATGTCTTCAGGAAAGCAGAGAGGGACAAGGATATGTGGACCTAACTTGATGCGTGACTCTGTATGAATTCTTAAACCTTGTACTGGGAAACAACTTATCACACCGACCCAGATGAAGGTGGTAAAAGTATTTATATCCTTCACAGAACTGGTTGTCTGATTTAACCAACTAATTGTTATGTAGTACATTTAGATATTTTTATTCATCATTTTATTCACATTTTATGATTAAAACCTCAATATTTTGAAAAGTTAGGGAACTGGGTCCCAAATGTCTTATGCTAACTTTGTTTTAGCCCTGTCTATGCCCCAGGAGCCCAAAGGCTGTGACAAAAAACCATTCTGCATAGAACATTTACACGCTTGATGTAGTACATGGCAGTTGCTAAGGCAGAAAGCCAGAGGTAATGAGCACCGAGAGAATTATGTGCGGATCTTCCTTGCAGCACTCCCCACTGTAACTGAACTACCCCTCCTGATCCTTCAGGTGCTATCAGGATGATTTTCTGCAGACTTCAAGAAAATCCCTGAAGGGCCAAAGATACTTTCTTGATGTTACAATCCTTATTTCAAGGGAAGCTAAATGTTCGGATCCTAAGTGTTTTAATAAGTTATAAGAAAAAAGGAAATTCTAAGTTGAGATCTCCCTCCCTCCCTCCCCGCCAAATATGAAGAAATAGATCTTTATACCTATTTATTGGCAAGGTAAAATAAATCCATAATATTCAGAGTTATACAAAAATGGGAAGTGGAAATTCAGTCTTCCAACTTACAGCCACAACGTACTCAGGATTCGGATTTTTTTCCACTTGTTCTTTTGAAGCAGAGGTGGAAAGCAATTAATGTTCTATTAAAGAAAACGTGCAGTATCAGCATATGAGGCCATCTGAGGTCCTTTTGACAATAAGCAATCTCTAAATCTCTAGCAGTGGGATACATATGCCTATTTAACCATGGAAACCTGGCTTTCTCTCACAAATGAGACCTATAAATTTCACTCAAACAGTAAGAAGATCTGAAAGCTATGTCTCTGTCTCTGTCATAATCTACACTTGTCTCAGACATTCTCTTAGGTCCACAGGCTTTGTTTTAAAGCAACAGAATTGTTTAATTCTTCTGCAAGTGGTCCCCATAATATCAAGAGTGTAGATACCATTTAGTATTTGTGGCATTAGCAAAGAGCCCAAGCACAAAAATAAAGTGATAAAAATTCCTTCTCTCCTCTCATCTCCTGGAGTTAACTTAAGTAGAGTAAGGATACCTACCTACCTGCACTCTCCTTGCATTTCGGGTCTCTAGCTTTCAGATCTGTTTGCAATTTATTCTTTCATTATGTATACTAAAAAAATATTAGCTTTCTAAAGATACAGCTCACTCATGTATCTGTTTACAGGCAAAATTCACCAAGAATGATAATGGCCACCATTTTTTGAGATATTACTATATACCAAGTACTTTATAGTTACTTCGTTCAAACTTTATCACCATTTCCTCTAATGCAGGTACTACTCTTATTTTACACATGAAACACACACGAAACACACATGAAGAAACTCAAGATCCTACAGTTGGTTAGGGCTGAGACCCAGTGTTAAATTCAGTTTATTTGGCTCTGAAAACTGGGTGCTTAGCCACTACAAGATTCTACTATTTAATCATCCTGTAAGTTTCTTTTCTTTTTTTCCTAGAATAAAAGATAAAAGGGAAAAAAAAACCCAAACATTTTTCTTACACAAGGATAGGTTTTTATTGACATCCCTTCCTGTGTTAAAATGTAATGGCACTTTGGTCTCAATGCCAGTCAAGTATTCATTTTTTTGGTTTCTTTATCCTGTTCGTATTCAAAATGCACTTGATCTAAAAAAAGGGGGAGGACACTTAATTTGATTTTTTTTTCTCAGATTCTTGCCAAATTATAACCTGCCTGTGTTCAAAAGGGTCAGATGTTCCTTCAGTTCCTTAATCTTTTCATAAGCTCAGTTATTCTAAAGAAGTAGTTTTCAACCTGTGGGTCTTAATTTGAGGAGCCCTTGGAGTTACTGTGAAAGGTGTATGAGTGGATTTTGAATTTGTGTCTCCTACCTATTTGTACTGCCACCTTCCAAATACATGAGATGTTATGATTGATTAAATGCAAGTTAATTTAAAATTAAATTGTTAAGCTGACAGTGGCTTGCCATCACTCTGTAGCTTTCTAATCAGCAGGTACTAAAAGTTCAAGAACTTGCAACAAAGGATCTTCATTAAGAAGGTTGACACCTGGTTTCAAATGGTCACTTTGAGATGCTGTAAATTCTCCAAATAAACGTTTTCAAATGTTTGCTTAAAGATTCTCAAAAACATCCATTCAAAATTAGAAATTTCTCTCAGGATACTGTTTTTGTAGACTACCCCCATTTTTGTTGGGCTCAAAGTTTCAAGAGAGAATCAAAGAAACACAGGAATCATGACTTCATCAAATCAAGGTTATATTTATATGGAGAAAAATGGGACTATACAGTACAGAAAGGTTGACTGGCAGAAGGTATTTGATATAGCTTTAGTTTTAACCATGATTTATCACTTTGGGAGGACAACCGGTCACCAAGCTTGTAACCCCGAGTCTCCATTTCTTGCTCTTGTCAGACTGCTCCAATATCAAAAGGAGAAACTCTTCCTTCACTCCCACCACTGCTGGGTGCTGCCCAGGAGGGGCTGGGACACAGACTTCCTGTGTCAGAGTACAAGTAGAGCAGAAGAACCTGCATGGGAGGCCGTGTAGAAGGGGCGTTGCGTGGATTAGTGAATGCTGGTTACGTGGGCTGCCAACTCTGGCTGTTCCCTCCTGGCGAGGCCCTGGTCTGGGCCTCTGAAGCTAGGTTTGCACTCGGGTGCGCAGGAAGAGGCTTGACCTCCCCTCCCTAGAGTAAACCTTCTCAGGAGTCTCTCTCTCTGGGTTTGTGATGACCCCATCCAAGCCGCGCGGTAGACTTTGCAGGCAATATTGGCTCTGTAGCTTATAATGCACTAGAAAGTGTACATTTCAGTCTTCTCTCTGATACTATGACTGGACTAGACATGAATTTGTGTGTGTGTGTTTTTACAATTTTACAATTCTTTCTCTGGACATGAGTGGTCATTTTATTTGTATCTGGTATATATAAAATGCTGTTTTTAATGTCAATATGTCCACCTCTAGCAATATTTTTCTTCCCGGGTAACCAAGCTTGTTGGAATGTATATAAAAATAAGAGGAAATGGACCATAAAAGAGGTGCCAAGTAACTTTCTCATGAATAAGGTGGATGAATTTTGGCCTGATTTATTTTTATTTTTTAGGTTTTGGTTTTTTTGGTTTTCTTCTACTTCCTTGGCTGTTGTATTCTGAAGAATGGAGTAATCAGGTATACGAGATAATGCTGAAGTGTTACTGTACTTTTGAAAGCACGGTTAGGTCTATTTTCTCAATCGTTGACAGGATCCAGGAAATAACAATTTTGTACATGCGTGTACCTAAAGGTCAGGTGGAACAGATTTCATTCCAATTAAGAGTTATTGAAGTAAAATTTGTGAGGTAGAAGATGACAATTCTATCCATCCGTATTTCCTAACATTGAAATGTAGTTGAAATTGAGTTGATTTCATGGTAGGCTTTCCTAGATGCAAAATGCTTGCTAAAATTTCTATTCAGAATTTTTTTTTTTTGCAATTGAATGGATTTTGTGGTTGTGAAAACATACTCATTTCATATTTCTGGTCTTTATTTCTTAAGATATAACTAGCATCTATTCTATAATAAAATAAATTGACTTTTTCGCCGTGGAAACAGTAATTTCATATATCTTTTTAAAGATGCAGGTAGTATCTTTTCTATAATAAAATAGATACATTTTTGCATTTTTATTCAACTCGAAGAATAAGTATAAATCTTTAGAACTGACTTCTGTACCAAAACATTTTTTTAAATGAAAAGTTGTCAATTGTAGTAGTTAACAAGGATAAAATTGCAGGTGGCTTTATGTTCCAGCATATAAGCTTAGGTTGAGCATTCCACTGTCATGTCACTGCTGTTCTCTGTAACCTTGATAGATCGCCCCTATAAATATCTCTCGGGGTGAAAAGTAATTTAATCTGTGGATCTGTATATTACCTCCTCATGAACATCCTATCAATTGTGCCAGAGTGCTTTCATGATATGCACTCAACTGAAACCATCAAACCTATTTCACTGAGGATTGTTAGTTAGACCAGAATCTTTGGTCTCAACTCTGTCTTTAAATTTTGCTAAAAGGTTGTTCACTTATGCATGGAAAAAAAAGCTAAGTTCGTGATTTGGTTTTGAAAGACTCTGCCTTATAGGCCTGGGTGACTCCTGGGAACTGGAGTATTCATTTGTTTTTATCTTGAGGTTGACCCAATTAGAACCCAGGTTACGTTTCTGTACAATCGCATAACTCTTATCACTTCCCAAATCATCTTGGAACTCGGTCGTGAGAACACAGCCTACCCTTCTTGCACCAACAGAGTGGAGAGTGCTAAGACGGCCCCCACTTTGACAGCTCTCTTTTCTCTCTTCCTTTTCTTTGCCAGGACCCTTAGTTGAAAATTGTCTACAGCTCTCAGAAGATTTGGGTTCATTAGGAGGTGATCTGAATAGGGGATTGTGAAGCATAAATATGGACAGGCAATTCAAGACAACATGGTTAATAACTAGATAATTTAAATAATTTTCTTGATGCCTTTTTATTAAATAGCTCTCTCTCTCGAGAGGCCTGCAGACCTTTTTGGAAGAGCTGAAGGCTCTTTTCCACTAACTAGTATATAATTTGGGGCCAATCATTTAACCTCTCTGACCTCACTTACTTTGCCTGTTAAATAGGGATAATTGTATCTGCCCTATCTCAAGGGCTTTCGGGATAAAATGTGATGATAAATGTGAAAGTGCTTTTCAAAGTTAAAACAGCACCAAATACACAAATACTCAGACTCAGAGGACTGCACGCTGAATATATTTTTTCCAAATTGCCATGTATTTTTATGTGTTATGTTGAGATATTATGGCCCAGAAAGTAATTGTTTTACTGGATGGTATGTGGGGTGTGTATTTACGTGGTACAGGTTTTATATAGGAGAGGATTAAGTAGTTTGGGTAGCTACTAAATCTTCAGTGTGTCTCTATTAAGTGTGCTGTTTCTGCTTATGAAAGCTGTTGGTAATCATTTGTATAAGTGATGTTATAAATTACTCTGTATAACTCTGGCAAATATTTATTTTAATACAAAATAGTTCAATTTTCTGTGATGAAAAGACTAATTAATTCAACCACCAAAATATCACTTAATCTTTAGTGGGAAAACCCGGCTAGCTGTAAACCAAAAAATTTGGTTTTATTACATAAGTGTTCAACAATACATTTAACTTTAATGTAAAAGGCAAAATTGTAGAAATAGTGATATTACCCTCATTTGTAAGTTCTCTGTAAATTTGTTGTCTTTCACCACCAGCAGAGGGAGCCCGAGAACTAAATCGTGCCAAGATGGCTTTGTTAATTCTTTTGAATTTACACATTTAGCTCATAATAAAGAAATAAAAACCCATCACAGATTAATGGAAAGCCATCACACCTGGATTAGGCTGTAGATAAGCATCTGATTCCAGACTACCAATTAAAATGAGCATCAATAGACGAGGAATATCTGTAACTTGCCTTCTCTCACCCTACCAAAGCATCCGCTGCAAACTTCCACAATCTAACAAAGTTAATCATATCTCAGTGCACAGTTTATTTCACAGGACATCAGAAAGGATGCACGCTTCAAAATATAATTTTATCAAATACACAGCAACAGTATTATGAACTGTTCTCACTGACCACGTTATTTCCACGTGAGAACTGGAATGCACACACATATGGTGTAATCAGTTTTTCCTCCTTTCAGTGTATTTTATCACCTAAATTTTATTTTTTTTAAATAGAGGAAGAGAATAAGGTAATCTGAATGGAAAATAATCATGAAATCCCAGCATTTATGGTTCAACAAAAAATTTATGTATAGTTTTCTCATTGAAAAATAAAAGGTTTTCCAAACTTCAAGGGAAAAAAAACCTATCAGCACATTTTCATTGCTTTGTTTCCCTTAATTAGATATGACAGTGGAATGCAATTGTGTATTTTATGCACCTGTGACTAAAGAAACCTACTGGAATTTGATATTACATAGCAACTCTCATTTTAATAATGATACTGTAATAGTGGTGTAACTGCTAACCTAGCATCAAAAACCCACCTTTCTTGGAATCAAGACATTTACAGCATGTATCTCTCTGCCTTCAAAGAGCTTATCAATTACCGTTGAAAATCCAATAACGATCGATTCCCTTCCTCACGCTGAAGAGGTCACTTCAGCAAACGTTTATTGAGTGGCTATTATAAGCCAGCCACTGTGCACAATGCAGGGGTACAGATGTGAATAAGAAAGCACTGCTGCTCAGAATCAAGAGGCCAAGGTTGACAAGCAACCCAAGAACTACAAGGCAAGGCAGTACCTACAGTAATGAAGACAACACTGTGCTGGGCTTTAAGATTACTGAAGGCGGGTAACAAGTTTGTAAACCCCAATACCAAGCACAGTATTTTGCATATAGCTAGTGCTCAATAAATATGTAGCGAATTAGTTAACACGCGGAGTGTGGTAGTAAAGCATCTTCTTGGTAAGCAAGTTCATTTTTTCCCACTGCTTCCCCTTCCCATTGCTCCAGTCCTCTTTCCCCTAGTTCTCACAACGTGGGGGATAGCCATGCTTTCTTCTTATGTAACATAGCAATTGTGTTGTATAATAATTGGTGCTTGATTCTTTGCTAGTCCCTGGACTTTTTATTTGCAATTCCCTATGCTGTGAAACCTTGGAATCTATAAGACGTATGTAACAACAACAACGACAACAAACCCCACCAAAATCCACAATACAGAGATGCGATGGGCATTCTGTTAAGTACCATATATGCATTATCTCACTTGAACCTAAAAACAGTTGTCATTATTCGTTTTTTCAGGAGAGCGATCTTATGCACAGAAGAATATCTGGATAATAAGTGGAGCTCATATTTGAATCTAGGACTCTGACGTCAGACTTCCTGCTCTGAATGACTGAACTATATTGTCTCTTTATTTAGGGTGCTTAGAGGCCATTTGAATTAGTAGTGGAGACACTTTCTTGGAAGAGACAGTCTACTTCCTCCAAGAATATTATAAATAAATTGCTTTTAATACATAAGATATATTTAAGCTGTTAAAGTTATTTTATAAATACAATAAAATATTTAGGTTATAGAAGCACAAATGAATCACAACTGATAATTCATTCTAAGAAACATGTTTCTTTTAAAACTGAAGAACGAAGAATTCAATTTTTATAATAGGCAAAACACCTTCAAATGTATCTTCAGATGCTCAACAGACCCCAAAAGACTCCCCAGAACTGGACCGCAGTGCCGTCTGCTGTGGAATGCTTTGCAGCCTTGTTTTCCCAACTAGACTCATTAGCAGTGCCAGGTGGTAATAACTATCCAACTGATTCCTACCAGTAAAAAAAAATCTGCCTAAGATCACCACGGACTCTTTCTTTCCCCCATTCTCTGCTTCATTTCTGACCTGATACGCTTTTGGAAAATAATTATGCATGGCAGGAAGTTGCCATACAACAGAGAAGGATTGCGGTGTCCTGGGATTATATAGGATCTCAGATCAAATACTTTTTATTGTGCAAAGAATAAATTGAAAAACATGGCTTTCACCAGCATAGCACAATGAAATCTATTTCTTGCTTTTTTCCTTTCCTGTTCATTTCATCATTAAAGACTCAACACAGGAAATTATTTACTAATTTGGGAGAATGTTAGCATTAGTGTTTAGCTTTCGGCAACATCACGTAGATTCTAGAAACAAAATAGCTCCAGAGTCTGTTCAAGTAAACTGGAATAAAAGAGTGGACCTTTTAAAGTTGTCTTTTTTTCACACTTCATACATTGTTACCCAACAGGTAGAAATATGAAGTGGTGTGTGAAAGCAGTAAGGATTTAGTTCACCATTCTCTATCTAGTAGGAATTTTTAGTCAGTTAAATTTTGTTCCTGCTTCGTTTTTTGTTAAACATAAACGAGGATATGTTTTAAAAAGTAACTGCCTGCCACCTAACAAAGAAGATATAGTCAGACAAATTCCTAGACCTGTGCTACCTAATATGGTAGCCACTAAGCCACACGTGGCACTTGAAATGTGGCTAGTTCAAATGGAGATGTGAAGTCCAAAACACGTTAGATTTCAGAAACTGAATGTGAATAAAGAAGATAAAATATCTTAGCAATAATTTTTTATATGGATTTTGGTTGAAAAGGTATATTTTGGGTATATTGAGTTCAATAAAATATTAATTTTACTTGCGTCTTGTTACTTTTTTAAAGATTTATTTATTTATTTATTTGAGGGAGAGAAAGAAAGAGAGAGCAGGGGGAGGGGCAGAAGGAGAGGGAGAGAGAAACCCAAGCAGACTCGGTACTCAGCATAGAGCCCGAGGCAGGGTTTGATCTCATGACCCTGAGATCACGACGTGACCTGAAACCAAGAGTCGGATGTTTAATTGACTGCACCACCCAGGCTCCCCCACTTTTTCATTACTTTTTAAAAAATGTGGCTACCAGACAATTTAAAATTACCTAAATGTGTTGTATGATATTTCTATTGGACGACACTGTCCTAGGCTATTTTGGGACATCATTGCTCCTGAGAACTGACCGTGAGTAACAGCAAGATCTTCATCACAGAACTAAACTTAATTCAAAAGCTTTTGAAAAGCAACTTGGAGATACGTATTAAGAGACTTCACTATATCTCAATTCTTTTGAGCAGGAATTTATATTTCTAGCCCTATGACCTAACAATTCCATTCCTAAGAGAAATGGAAACATATGTACACACAGAAACTTGTACACAAATGCTTATCTCAGCATTATTCACAACAGCCCAAAGTGGAAACAACCCAATTGCTCATCAATAAAAGAATGGATAAACAAAATATGGTATATCCATACAATGGAATATTATTCAGCTATAAAAAGGAAAGCAGTATGGATGCGTGCTACAATATGGGTGAACTGTGAAAACGTTATGCTGAGTAAAAGAAGCCAGTTGCAAAAGACCACATATTACATGAGTCCATTCATATGGAATGTCCAGAATAGGGAAATCTATATAGGTAGAAAGTAGAATAGTGGTTATCTAGGGCTGGTGAGAGGTGGGTGTTTGGTGAGGAGTAGGGAGGTGACAGCTAAAGGGTACAGGATTTCTTTTTGGGGTAATAAAAATGCTCTAAAACTGGCTGTGGTAATGATTGCATGTATCTGTGAATATATGAAAAATAATTATATCCTTTAAATGAGTGAATTATGTAGTATGTGAAATATACTCTATAAAAAGATGTTAAAAAATTTATTCCTGGGAAATCAAAGTTAACAAAATAATCCTAAATAAATTAGAAAATACCTTTTATTTATAAAGTTGCATGCTGTTACATTACATATAATAAGGAAAATTAAAAACAACCCAAATGTCCAGATAGAGGAGTAGCTAAGTCATTTATGGTATAGTCTCATCATGGAATGCAGATGTTAAAATGATGAGTGTAAGCAAATTCTTGTGAGAGTTTGTATTAATGTGAGAAAATTCTTGTTTTTTATGGTTAATTGAAAAAAGACCCACTGTGATATATATTATTTGCATAACACCATTACAATAAAAATGCCTAGAAAAAAAACTAGGAGTAAATACTGGCCCCAAAATATTAGTAATATTTGGGTTGGGGGGATATGTGAGAATTTTTCCTCTTCATAATTTATTTTTCATATTGTTTATAATTAACAATTTTTAATTGAAATCCAATAAATTCTATTTTTAAGTCCACTTTTATGCTTTAATTGCCAAGAGAAGAGAGCAAATTAATAGATTTTTATAAGATCTAAAAACAGAAGTTGGAACGAGGCAGAATTTCTGTTTGAAACCTTCAGTTAACCAAAACATTAAATTAATTATCCTGTTACTTGAACACCACTGTCCTTGTTATGTAAACATGAATTCACATTTGAGGCAATAATTAAGTTAACTAAAAAGGATGGCACAGTGGCATTGACTGCTATTTTGTTGATTGAGACCGTAGAGCCCAAATTCTACCCCCTCTTATCTTCTCTGAAGTTTTCTTTTATTCCCATGCCCACAGAGAGGAAAGAAGAAAACCCCTTGCTCCTTTCCAAAGTGAACTTTTCTATATATGTTCTCCCTGCTGCAAATTTGTCGTGTATTTGCAAACATGTTCACTTTTGCAAATGTGTCCCCTCTTTTCCAAAGAAACCTTTCCTTGGCCCTGCTCCGGTTCCACTTCAGATTTCCATCTCTCTCCTCCCCCTCATTACCCCAGGCCTCCATTTTCTTCCTCACTTGGCAGTCTGGGTGGTATTGCAATGACCCTAGTAAAATAGCTCTGTGGAGTATTTATTATCTGCTCTCACCAAACCTCATGACCTCTCTCTGCAGTCTGTCTGTACCAGGATTCTAGACCACTAGCATTCTCCCCTCCATTCGGGCCGTGGCCATCTACCGCCGATCCATGTTTTACCCAACCTTCAGACCCTGGTAACCAACTTCTTGCCAGAGATTTCTCAGATTCTGGTAGGCAAAAATAACTCTCACTTGGCTCTACGTGGGTGGAGGGCAAGGGCTGGGTCTTACTCACCTTGTTCCTATCCAGCAGAAAGTTCTCAACATAGTAGAAAATGCTTAATGCAGGCTCACAGCAACAGAGTGACTGATGAGACGAGGGACATTGAGCTTTTTCATTTCCTTTTGGTGGTGTTCAGACATTTTCCTATAAGTTGAGCATTTCTGACTACTCCTAAAATAGACTTTTAGAGCTAAGAAAGAGCTGGTTTAAAATTCTCATTTATAGATAACGAACCTCAAGCCCAGTGGCGTTGAAGCCGCACAGTTGGTCTTCAACAGAACCAGAACTAAACTCAGGCCATCTGGCTCCCGAGTCAAGTCACTCCTCCCCTTGTCTTGCCTATCTCGTGCCTCTGTAGTCTAAGGTTTCAGAACTGACTTTTTGTATCCTCCTCACAGAAGTCCCCTAAGAAACAAAACAACCTACTACGGACGCGACTGTCCTCCCTAGTGTGTGCACTCAAGATTTTAATTCACATTGAATATTCCTTTTGTACCAAATAGGGTGACTAGCTGTCCCGATCTGCCCCAGACTGAGGGGTTTCCCAGGATGTAGGACTTGCTGTGCTAAAGAGTCCCAGGGAAACCAGAAATCTATTGGCCACTCTCATATCAGGTATTCTACTCAACAATTTAGTATGCCTTTTTAAATGACTACCCTGCGAACAGGTACTCTCATTCCCATTTTACAGATAAGGAAGACTGAGGATTAAAGAGGTTAAACGATTTGTCCAAGGATATGCAGTTTATAAATGGCAGAGTCAAGATTAAACCCCAGATTTGTTTAACTATAAGCTCATGATCTCTCTGCTACTTTCCAATTGGAAGTGTGGGTGCTTTACAGCTGTTAAAATCTGCACAGCGAAAGATAACCCTGTGAAATACTTAGTTTAAAAATTGATTTATTATAGGCTAGTTTTGTTGAGGTGTCGCTAATTTGCATGATTGACACATAAGGAGAAGAAAAGCAGCTGCTTAAAATGCATAAATTATTTGAAAGTGATAATGAGCCAGGTAAAATTTAAATTACACAGTCTCAATCCATTTAGTCTTCCCTTCCTGGAGTGGGAGGTGGGGTGGATGGGAGAGAAACCTGGCATTTATTTACAGGTCTAGAAAAAAATGAATCTAGTTAATTTTATTAAGCCACATTTGAATCGAAGACAGCGCATGCCAGTCAAATTAGTGTAGAGCAAAGTGAGGAGAAATATTAGTACTTTGATGGTGGTTCGATTAGTAGTTTGACAAATGAGATAGTTTGATAAATGAGAGCTTGGTTTTCTTCCTTTCTCTAATTCCAAGATCAATTTATTAATTCATTCTTTTTTTTCTTTAGGAAAAAAGCAGTCATTATAGTTAAATACTGTTTTAAAAAATTAAATGCTCGAATTTTTTATAAAAAGATAATACCCTCAAGTGATTAAGAGAAAAGCATAAAAAGGCTATTCAATGAAGAGTCTCCCTTCCAACCTCAAGACATACCACACAGTTGTTTCCCTCAACACAACCAATCACCACTATTCATTTCCTGGGTGTACTTTCAGAGCTAATTAATCACATGCAAGCAAATACTCCTTCTCCTTCCATAAAAATGGTAGCATATTAAGGACATTATTCTGTAAATGGATTTTCTTTTAAACACAATCACACATCTGAGAGATCCTTCTAAATCGGTAGATAAAAAGCTTCCTTATTCTGTTTCATGGCCACATAATATTCCACTCTATGAATGTACCATATTTATTAAACTAGCTCCCTGCTGATAGATCATACATCACTTAACAACTTTTAATTTATCAAATAATACACTCACATGTTTAAAAATTATATATATGAATATATACTAGCATCTTCTACTCATTCACGTCTTCCATCCACCCCAGTTCCCCCACCCCACCACATATATACCCAGATAAAAATGTTATTAGTTTTAGATACAGCTTTCAGTTTCCTTATGCACAGAGAAGTAAATACAAATGTATATCCTTATTTTTTCTCCTTTTATACACAAAATATAGCCTCCTATATACACTACCCAAAATATATACTCCTATATACCCTCTTATATACACAACCTCCTATATACACTACTGTTGTGCTTTGTGCACTCCTCGAAGTATCTTGGAGAGCTTTTCATATGAGTACATAGTGAGTGTCCTCACTTTTTAACAACTGTATAATCTTTTATTGTGTGGGTATACCATATTGTTGTATTCAACCGGTCCTCCATTAATTGACGGTCATCACACACTCTTTTGCTTATTCAAATGCCCTGTGGCTCAACGTCTTGTGACTATTGTCTGGCACAGATAATTTAAGGTAAGTGCTGAACTGCTTCTTTCCTTAAGAACGTTCCTCATTAAGGGTTAAATATTAGCGCTGAATTTTTGTTATTCTACACATGGCAGAAACCTCTTACCTTAAGCACCATAAATAGTCTCTCTGAATATTATTGAAATGCTGTTGCTACCCCAATGAGGAATTACAGAAAACGCGGCGGCAATGATTACATTACTCTTTCCTATTGATTGAGCTGTTGCGGCCGATCCCGCGCGTGAGTGTGCTGAGAATGCCTGAGAACAACTGACAATACCCGAGGAATTTGTTTTTAATCTTCCTTTCTTTTGGGTGTGGAGAGGGTGCAATGCAGAATGTGGAATTTGGAAGCCTCGGATGTTCATTGATCTTTAAAATGTTCCCTGACTAGGATCCAAAATGATAATTTCCTAGGATCCCTAGTTAATTACTTCAAGAGCTGGAGTTTTATATTGCCAAATAATACGGAATATATACAAATCTTGTTTTAGATTTATTTTAACGCAATTTGCATATCACATACAATACTCTAAAATCCTTCCTATGCAAGAGACATTAGAAGCCTTTTATTTAAAAAGCTAAACATAAATTATAATAAAGTGGCTTTGCCTCTAAGATGGTTTAAATGGAAACAGTCTGTGGGGCGGGCAGGACAATTAGTCTACTTTTCGAAAATAGAGGCATGTTTTGCAATAAAATAGGGCAGACTCTGCTACTCCAGAGGGGATCTTTAATTCCAGTGTATATGTACACCAGTGTCTCCATCAGACATAGCTTGGCAGCATAAAGTAAAAAGAAACGGCACTGAAATACAGCAATAATTATTTAGTTTTTGCGTTAGGATGGATTTCAGGGATGTAAATTTTGTTACTCAAGATAGAATTCAAGATTTAAAATTTTAAGGAATAAGGATTTAGGCTTCAGAGCCAGTAGGACATTTTGGCACCTGATGGGCAAGGGGATGTGGTGGTAAAGATACTGTGGTAAAGATACTCTGCAGGACTGTCCAGACCCGTGAAATTCACAGCCAACATGGGTATGCATTCCAGCTCCAAAGTTTTGTTAGCTCCGGATCGATTCCTAAGCCTCTGCTTCCCCATCTACCATGTGGGGTGGTTGTGATAAACTCCATGCCTGTGTATTTCAAGCTCTCAACAAGTGGCAGCTTTTCATAGCTTAGTCACTCTACCAGGGCACTGCTCCAAAGCTTTTGATTCTCACCTCTGCTTTGCCTCATCTTCGGGGCAAGTTCTGCATAGTGGGGTGTTTTGGGAAATGATCACGGTAGGCCTGAGTTCTGAGAAGCCACACCTCTCTCTCCACCCCTTTGAATGTCCCAGGGCTGATTTTGTGAGCGGCTGGCCAAGGACTGAGGATGGGGAAGGCTGGGTAACCCCTGGAAAGCCTCCCCATCTAAGGGCTGCTGTGCCAGGGCCCTGGGTCCTTTCGTCCCCAATCACAGCACTGCTGTCGGAGGGTTACTTTGATCGGGTGAAGCTCACACTGTGGGGTAAAGAACATGAACTCAATACTATCTGTTGAAACTCCTCTTTCCATAGCTGGCCACATATTTTTGAGCACTCAGAAGAAATGGTGAGAAACTAATGATCAGTTTACAGCAATTTAAAAAGGGTGCTTTTCGTGTCTAATTCCTACATTCTAAAGTAGCTAGATAGTAACCTGTCAAGCATTTTCTTATTTCTTTAAAGCAAGTAATAAAGAATGGGGAAAAATAGGGTAATGAAATCAAAGCTGTATTTTGACCAGTTTGTATATGTATTATGAAGAATTCATAAGCTATCAAAAGCATCTATGATACAGAAGAATCAAAACTGTATTTAAAGAGTATGCCCTTCAGAAAAGGTCAAAGAAAGCCAAGCCCATGGTTTAGAAATGGTAACAATGTACAGATTCAATGAGAAGTTTTAGGTCATGGCTGATTTTTAAAAACCTCTGAAAAGCAAATCAAGTCTAAATAAACATTGGAACTAAAAAACACGTAAGTGTATATGAGCCTGAAATTTTTCTTGGGTTTATAATCCTTGATCTGCAGGAGAAGGGCCACATTTTCAGACACTATTTATCCTAGGTAGAGATTAGGCACTTAATGAATAAATGAATTAATGAATAAACGAATCAATTCATGAACTGGAATAATGTCAGGGTCTAAAAACTTCTGACAAATTACAACATTTACGGTATTTTCAATGTGATAATGGCAAGATGCAGATCTACACCTTGAATGTCAAATGTCTCATGGTTGAGTGATAAATCTGAAAATAGGACAAAAGAATTCTTCAGCACTTAAGGAAAAGACCATAAATGTCACCCATAAATCTGCTGCCTTTATAAAAAGGCAGACTTTTGATTAAATATGTAACAAAAGATAGGTCTCATGACCATATTACTCACAATTAGTTAATAATTTGCAGCAAGGGGCAGTGAGTTAATGTATCATTAGTAATATTCAAACACAACAAAACCTAAGCTGGACTAGAGTAGCTATATTTGAGGTCAAGTAATTATACTAATCCTTGCCCTAATTTTTTTTTTTTGCTATTTTCTTATTTTAGGAGCAAAAAAATAGAAACAAAAATGCACATTTTTAAGTACTGCCATTAGTTCATTTGCTTTATCTGGAGATCTTATAAAGTAATATTTTATTCTGAGTGATTCTTGCAAGCTATTTGAAATTAAACATTTTCTCTGCACCTGTAAAAATGTGTAAATGATGAAGCCGGCAGCATGATGAGCGCTTTACAGAGAAGCATTTCCTTCATCATCTTCAAGGTCATTCAGATTTATGATCTAATCACCCATGGCTCTTTAACAGGATGCATTTGAATCTGATTAAGGAAAAAACAAATAGCGGTATAGATTTATTAATAAAATGTGCCTGAGTGTTTCACTTATGTACCTCTTTCCACATACGAGGAGTTAAAATTCACAATAAAAGAAGGGAGTTTCTGGGGATTTAATCTCAAATGTTTCAGCTTCTGAGTTGCTTCAGGAGTTCCTGCCTGTGTATCGGCGTGTGTGGATTGTGAAGGGCTATCTGTTTCCCCCCCTCTTTCTCTTTGGGGTTTAATTACTTCACCTACATCCTAATTCAGGTAACTCATAAAGCTTAGCCTTTGTTGTAGGTCCAACAGCTGTCTTATGTCAGTAGCAAGTAAAATGTCCACAAAGTACCGGAATGCTGCAAGACGGTTTATAGCGGGGCAATAAAAGGTAAATTGAATTTACAAAGATGCATTTGTCACTGATTAAAAACTTACAAAGTTAATTGGAAACACTGTGGAGGTGTTACCACACAACTCGAGGTGTAATGGGTGGTTCTAATTCAGCCTGGAGGAGAGTTGCGGGTCCCATTACGGTCTCCCACAGTAAGATGCCCCGTGACGCGCTCCAATTTAAGTAGCCAAGCAACACAGTAAAGATCTTGAATATTTTTAATAGGAAGTGAGTGTAAATTTACTCACATTGATTCTTGCAAATGGCTAAAGGGAAAAAACCTTCAATGTTACAAAAACGCTAAGTGTGCCTATCACATGGCTTCCCCCAAGAACACATATTGAAAGCTTTTGATTTTCTCCATCTGCAACTTTTCTTATTTTTCTGATATTTACACTGGCGGCACCACTGCAGGAAGCACATCAGTTGGGAAGGGAAAAACAAGGCTGAACAGCCAGCAATCTGAAGTTAGCAGAGCCCTCCCTTGGGACCTTGGCGAATTATCTCCACATAATTCACTTAACCTTTGGCATTTGGGGACTTGGGAAACTGAATGTATTTCTAAACTTGAGGCTTTTAATTGCTGGTTTTAGCGTCACTGGTCCAGCTCAGTTGGAGAGATGATGATTGAAAAACAGTTCTAGGAGGCTTTTCACCTCTGGTGCGCATCCTGGATATAATTAAGTTGGTGGCCTGGGGTGGCCTTTGCATTTCTGCAGACAGGCGTGAACAGTTAAGCCCCGAGTGATGGGCCTTACGTGGACATTCTGTGTGTGCCTTGACTAGGTGAGGTATATGTTAAGAGATTAAAAGGAAAAACACTGAGATAACTAAACTAAGTTAATTATCTTTAGTAAACTCACTATATCAAATAACTAGTACCAAATTATCAGTCATAGAATTTTTTGGCTAGAGTTTTAGAGATCATACATTTAAATTCAAATCGCATGTACTGAAGTTTATACATATTTTTATTTCCATATCATTTATATTCTCCACTTTCTAATACTCTAGTACTATTTACCAGATGTGTTTTTGATGTTAGAGATGGCACTGACAATGGCATTTTCATATGTATTTAATTTGTTACCTCTGCTGGATGGGCAAAGTTTTAAGCCTGATGGATTCCTTTAGTCAGTAAAGGGGACCATACAGCCACACAAATCTATTTCTTCTGAACTAGTGTTTACTTACATAGTGCTTACTATGTGCTAGGTGCTTTTTGTATTTAACCCCATTTAATCTCACAACAATGCTATAAAATAGGTGCTGTCACTATCCCCATTGTACAGATGAAGAAACTGAGCTCCTAAGGTGTCAGGTAACTTGCCCAAGTCAGCACTGGAGCCAGAATTCCCAGCTTGTACCGTCCAGGTATGGAGGACGCGCGCTCTGCTCTACGGCCGCATTACCACCGAAGCCCTGTGGTTAATATGCAGAGATAACATATTTACTTGATCTTTGCTGGTTCCCTAGGACTGGGGACTGACTGACATCAGTAATGGATTGAAGAATAGAAGCAAAAGCGGAACTCATTTCTAAGAGGTAATGTGCTCTTGTGGAAAGTGCACAGAATTTGGTATTTGAGTCCCAAACTTCCCTAATAGGCTTCCACTGGCCTGGATAAAGCAAATTCTTGAAACCTCAACTTCTTTCTCCATAAAATGGGGGATAATATACCTTATGGTGATTGTGAGGGTTAAATGGGACAACATGGGGATAAATACTAGGTACATAGTAAAATTCTATTTAAATATTAATTATGATTTTTCTTCAACTTCATATAATATCATTTTCAAGATTTTCACCAAAATCTCCTATAAAATAGTTGCACTCACAAGCTGCTTGACAAACTTACTTAAGTTCACTTGGAAGGAGCAATGAATAGCACAGAATACCAATCCTAGAAGGACTCATTGGCACTTATGGTTACCGGTTTGGTTCAGAATATTCCTCAGGTATTAGGAAGAGGTAATGTATGTAACTCTCAGGAAATTGTCTTCCGGAATGATTCGTATGCAGTGTTCAAGGAACCAATCATTTTGCAACCACAGAAAAGCTTGAAGATAGAGGAAGATTTCAAGATAAAAACTCTGAAAGTTTGCAGAATTTCATTAGACTCTTTGAAAAAATCAGAAATACGTCATTATGGAAGGGATCTTTGAAGAATGTTAATTATTTCATTGTTGGGGTGTAAAAAGTGGCTCAGCCAGGGGCCGCCAGGAAAGTGCCCTAATCATCAGGCAGCTCCATTTACCCTTTAATTCCTCCCACTATTGATTAAGCTTCTTCTTTTCTTTTTATCTTGTATCTGTGGCTTATTGAATTTTGTAAAGCCTTTGTTTATAAAATTGTCCTTTTATTGATGCTGTTTATTAAGTAAATATAGTTGCAACACAAATCCGTTATTCTATTTACAAGATATCAACTCTTCACTGTCATCAACTCTTGGCACCCATCTCTAATGAGACATAAGCAGAATCCGAATGATTTCAATCTACAGATAAATTAAAGGAAACAAACTGTAACTCTACTTCTTTTTCTCACCAAGCTTTTGGTGAAAGAGTCAAAATGTAAAATGGCCAAAAGTCAGAGTGAAATTCACAAACTTAATGATCACTTCTCAAAATCTCTGTAGTTGAGACCAACTACCCCATAAAGTATAGATTACTGTTATCCCATTCTTTTTATAATAGGGAAATCAAGGTTATAAGAGACTTGTCTAAGATCCGTGGAAGCAGGTCAGAGAAGACCCTGGGATTTACGTAACAAATCCTTCATAGAAGGGTTCACAGGGATGTCTCTGCCACGAAGGATAAGGACTCTCAATACAAGCAAATTTGTATTCTAATCTTTGAGTCCAAGGAAGTAACATCACCTTCCACAAACAAAATCAATTTATAAATATGTGTAAATATAAATAAAAAACAATTCCATATTTTAAAAGCACTTATCTCAACACAACCCTTCTTTTGAAAATACGATGAGGCAAATGAATTGTGGTTTGAGAGGAAAAGTTTGAACAACAAAAATACTGAAATAAATGAGAGGTAACTTTCCTTTGTTTCTAAGTAGGACATTTCCTCTGACCTGAGAGAGTAACCTCTAGTTTGAGGCTCAGATCTACAAGATTTCAAGACTTGAATGAAACATGAATGACTGCAGAATGACATTTAAATGGTCTTACAGCCTCTTCTGACTAAGGATTTCAAAATATTTAAGAAGAAATGAACCTGCATGTTTTATTACTGTTAGGAGGTATTGGTAATACACACGTATTATCCAAATTATGCCATCTACAGGCAGAGGAACTGAGCCGCCGAAAGGTATCAAGTCTTATGTCTGAGGCAAGGGTCTTCCTTCTCACTGAGCTCTATAGTGCTATACTTCCTGTTCACATAGTTAAAATTTTATGTTAGATAGCATGGAATCATCGCTGAATTTAGAAGTTAGAGTTTAGATAACAATAAAAATGATTAGCTGTGTAATTCTGACAGTCACATAACCCGGTGAGAATTTACACCATGGAAACAGGTAAATGCTACAAATCAGGCCCCTCCCTTTCCCAAAAATTGTTAAACATTTGCCATCACATCACAATGTTCACAGATACTCTTTGCATAAAGAGTTCTACAGTCAAGTAGGTTTGGAAACACAAGGTTTTACACAGTTAGGCAGGTCCTTTCTCTTTCTCCATCCTTCTGTCCTTCCTTCTCTCCCTCCTTTCCTTCTTCTCACCTTCCCTCTTTCCTTTTTTCCTTCCTTCCTTCCCTTGCCCTGACAAGTAATGTGATTCTTAAGAACACCAGCAAGAGATATACAGCACCTCGCATCACAAAACTTCATAAAAATGCTCTTCAGACATTTCTCTTAATCCCTAAATTCCAGTCCTCACTGGGACTGGATCAGATCTTTCTCTACTTCTCTTCCCTTCCTCCACTTTCTCTGAGACCTAGATCTTCATTTCTTTTTCAGTTAGCATGCCATATATTTTTGTATAAAGTAATAAATATATATATTTAGAGAATAAAATATGAAAGCCCCACTCCCTTATACCAGTAGGTTGTTTGTTTGTTTTTTAAACCATAGGTCTGCCAAGACTTTAGTATGCCAACGTGCACCATGAGCCTCCAGAGAGGACACTTCAAACTTTATTTGAATACAGAAACTGTTTCCCTAAACACCTATTAACATGTTAAAGTACACGGATTTTTTTTTGGAAGGAAATTTCAGAAATAATGAACTAATGGATTTCTAAGAAGCCTTTGAGCTGCAAAATTGTACTACGTGTATGATTTTAAAGATGGCCACTATTTCAGATGTAGGCTGAACCACGTGGTGTGTAGAGGTCCTAGGGTTTGGATATGCTTTTGAAATAAGGACTAATGATTCTGTCGACTTATTTTGAGGCTGGTAAAGAATCATATTGTTTTCAAGTATTGAAATGTTCAGATTTCTTTTGTTTATCTAGAGATAAGATAGGTATAAAAGATTTTGTGAAATTTCAAGAAATGTTACGCTGTTGCCCTTATCCAAAATGTCCACAAATGAAGCATGTGTAGTACCTTTTGAAGTAGAAAAATCAATGACAATTTTTAGAAGGAACTAAGTGTGTTTAAGCATCTATGTACAGATATCTACTGATGTGGAGATGGATGGATGGATGGATATAAATATAGTTTAAAGAAATTTAAGACCCATGAATTCTATTTAAAATTTGGCTTTTACCTCCACAGATCTTGTTCACTCTCTGTGGTATGTCTGCAAGTTCAGGCCCACTGCTTCAGCTAGTGTTAAGGGATGTTATAAGACTCTAATGCCTTATGAAAAATTTATCCAATTAACTCTTTTGATTTATTGTCAGAGATCTATTAAAGATAAATTGTAGTTACTGAAAACAGTTCATTTGCCTGTGAAATATGGTATGATTATGAAGTATAAGTGCCCGGTCCAGTGCCTCGCCGTGCTCATACCAAGTTCATGCTACTAGAGTTCTTGTTAGGTTGAATTAGTATATGGATTCTGATAATTGCTATTAAAATAAGGTGAGATGTTGAAAGACCAAAGTAAAGCGAAAGGCCACGGGAGATGGCAACATGGATTAAAGGAATTATGGAACTCTTATTCCAGAACACAGGGATAAATCTTAAAGATTGCCTTCTTTAAACTCACCCTGTGTCTTACTGAAGAGAGCAATAAAAACTTCTGTCTGGTCTCAGTGTGTTAAACCTACTGCTGAAAGGGTGTGAGACTGAAGGGATCCAGTGGTGAGTTGTAAGTGACACATGTATGAACCTGTTCACAATTAACCTTTTTCTCCCTCTCAGAATTCACAAGGGACTTGGCCCACAGGAAGCTGGAGTTAGCTTTCTTCTCCTTTCAGTTAGGAGAAAATTCCTTTTGCAGAAAATACTGCCTGTTCTCCATACCAGAGATCACGTGGAGAATAAGTGAATGTCACATCACCATCCACAGGTTAGTTAAGTGTTGAAAGAAGTTGGTAGAGATAAAGGCTGGGAAGACTTAACTCTTAAGAGTTAAACCCTGAATAATATCAGAATGCAAGCAAACTGAACAGCAAAAATAGAGAGTTCTTTGTAACAACTCCTGTTGGAAGCAAAGATAAGCCAGGGGGACTATTTTTGAAAACTCCTAAGGGACAGATTATAAATTCTTGTTTACTTGGAGGAAGATTATCCAGGAAATGCCTATGATACAGAAATGGAAGGCTTTTGATTTTGTCTTCTTTTTCCCGAAAAACAGATACTCCCAGCTCGGGGGAGTTCTTCTCCCATGAAAGTAGAACTGCTTTTAGAAAAAGAAAGAGCAAATGCTGAAATGAGCTGAATTCATGTTAGTGTAGATTGACATTATTCTTTGAAAACTCCATGCAATTTTGTGAACTATTGTATACCTAGTGCCCAACACACATTAGGCAAACAATACATATTTGCCAAGTAAATAGTGAGCTAATGAATACATGAATGATTTTTTTTTTTAAACAGGTGGGTAGAGACGTCAGTGAGCAAAGAGAAAAAAGAAAGCTAGGTACTTTTATATATACAACAGAAGTTGTTACATACAATTTTCTTTTTGGCAAATTAATATTATTATTCTTTATAATAGTCACATAGTTTCATTCCGTATACTTAGCTAATGCTTGGGATTGTACTATATTCTTCCCTTTTATGCCCAAACTCTTATTTCCACCAGTGATGGGAATTAACTCTAGTACCATAAGAGCGTTGGAGAAATCTATCTTCAAGGGATAGCCCTCACGGCAGAACCAGGTTACTGTGGGGAGAAGCCCTCACCCACAAAAATCTATAAGCACCATCCCTACCTCTCCATACCCCCACTGACTGTCCAGTTGCCTTCTTTTGCTTCTCCAGGTCCCACTTCCTATTTGGAACGTTTGCTCTTGCTCTTGCTCTGACAGCCGTGAGAATGTGGTTCTCAAGCCCTTTTGCCCCATGCCATCCTCTTGACCACACATTCTACAGCAGGAAGACCAGGTCCACACTCAGCCTCACTTTCAGCCTCAGATCGTAGAATGTCAACCATGGCTAAAAACCTAGCCCTTCTGTCCCTGGAGGGAAGATCAGACTTGGTTCCCAGTTTCCTCAAGGGGCTTTAACTAGCTCATTTCTAAGGTCATGTTCAGACAGAACAGTCTATGAATTTTGATTTTTATGGTTCTAGGATTCTACTACCTTAAAAAGTAATAACATGAATATAAAAGACTCATTTCAAAAGTCTGGCCTCTGTTTCATTGGGCAGGTGGATAGAAGTTGCAGAAAAGCTGTAGGGTGCACCTGAAGAGGCTGCTGGGGCCACAGCAAGTGCATGCACAGCTGACTACAGCCCAGGGCTCCCTCAGGAAGGACGCGTACATATACAACTATTCCTAGAGGGGTGGGGGCGGGCATGCGCTGTCAGGGCTTGTCTGCCACCCCGCCCAATCTCTGCAGAGATCATCATGCTGCCCCCGCCCCCTGAACTGGCAAGTACTCCAAAATTTAAATATTTCTTCACAAAGAGACTCAAGATTTATTCAAATCCTTTTTTAAAAAAGATTTTATTTGAGAGAGAAAGAGGACAAGCATGGGGAGGAGGAAGAGGGAGAGGGAGAAGCAGGCTCTCCGCTGAGCAGGAAGCCCGGATGTGGGGCTCAATCCCAGGATCATGACCTGAGCCAAAGGCAGATGCTTAAAACTGACCGAGCCACCCGGGCCCCCTACAAATTCTAATAGAAGCTTTTTAAGGTTTCTTGATTGTAAACTTCTGGACAAGTTCAAAGTTCAAGCTGAAATTTTTTCGCTTGTACCATAAGCACACATTTGGGTCTTCTTGCTTGAAAATATCACACGGACATTGAGATTGGGTCTGAAGATATGCCCTCTTGTTTTTGCCAGATGCCAGCACCCTGGCTCTACCAACCTGTGTGGAGAACTAGGAGTCTAAAAAGCTACAGCCGGGGCGCCCTGCGGGTACGGATTCTCCCCACTGATGGCTTCAGCCCTTTTCTGCTTCTGTAATTCCAGGCCGCTCTCGGCTATCCTAGGGCTTCACCAATCACTTCTAGGTCAGCGATTCAAGAAAGCTCTGTCCAGGTCTACCCTGGGTGACCACAATACTACCATTTTCTCCCTGACGCTCCCGTTACCAATTTCTCCTCCAATTTCCACTACATTCTCTCAGCTATGTAACCACAAACTGAGAGCTCATCTCTTACTCCTTGCCTTCCTTTTATCCAGTCAGTCACTGGTTCCTATCTTTTCTACCTCTGATTACCCTGTTCATTTCACAGCAGTTACCGTGTCGCTTTTGTCAAGGACTAGGCCCTGTATCAGGGACGGGGCATAAGATGGGCTCAGGTTTCATGCGCTCTGCAGACAAGACAGGCAGGTTTGACAGAGCCTGTGCATCTTGCCCCTTCCACTCCATTCCCTCGGTTCCCATTCCCATCTACCTGGGACTAAGGCGATGCTGGACTGATGCTAATCTTCTAATCCAGTTTACATATGGGACTACCCAATCAGTCTTCTAAAACAAAGATTAACAGGTCATTTCTTTGCTGAACAAACTCTCAATGGCTCCCAGTTCCCTATTGTAACACAGCATATTATAGAAGGAGCACTGAGCTAGGAGTCTGCAAGTTGAGTCCTGGAATAGCAGCAAGCCACAACAGAAGCTGAGTATGTTCCAAATCCTGGCTCTGCCCAAAGCTCACTGCCTGACCCAGGATCCTTTTCTAGACCTCTATTTCCTTATCAGTAATGGGGTGGAGGGGTGGGTATCAGGTGCTGTGAATTCTGAACACCCATTCAGCTCGTATTTTCTGTTTATCATTGTTCTTTTTTTCAGAGCCCCTCCCTTCTGTGGACTCAGAGATCTTTGAACTTTGACAGACCTTCTAGCAGGTGTACGTGAGATTTCTAAAGAAATTTAAGAAAAACGCTCTCAGGACTTCTGCTTTCTCATATGGTGTTGGAAGAGCTCCTTTGTTTTACCCCCAGAAGGAGATGCTTTCATCATTCTCTGCTGCCTTCTTTTCAATGTGAACATAGTTATGGGCGCAGCCGTTGGCCACGGCCCAGATGAGGCTTGTACCAGAGCTGGTCCAGGTGTGTCAAGAAGGGAAGTATTAGGAAAGATAAGACTGGCTTGGTTGTTTCATTCATCAAAAACGCTTAGAGTTTAAAACTTCAAACATGAACACATCTTCTGGTGCTAAATGAATGTTAGAGCCGGTTGGAAAACGATTAGTCTCTCCCAGGTGGGGCTGCGGCCAGTGACTCTCGCAGGGGCCTCTAGGCAGCGTCCAGCTCAGGAAGACTAATGATGGTTCTCCCTGTTGCCAAGAGGTTTTCAGCTTTACTCTGCCAAGGCAGTCTTTGTATCGCGTGACATTCAGGGGACAGCAGTGGCAAATTTGGTGCCTTTGGAGCACTGATATTTAAGAGGAGCCATTCCTACACATGAAGCAAATATGGTTGTGAATATATTTGGATTTATATTAGAACAAAATCATATGTTCCCAGAACAGACGTATGAAAGCTCGTTGATTTTCCCCCCCCTTCTTTGAAGATTCTATGACAAATTTGTTGTTGAGTTATGGTCATCACAGCTACATAAAGAACAGCAAGGGAAAATGATAGCCCATCATATATTACCATGATGTGCCCGCGTTACTCAGGGTGATTATACGGATTCCAGAGGTATATCATATTGACTACCGGCCCAAGCCTTACCCACTGCTGTGCCCCCTCTGTGACCTCACAGCTACCCAGTCTTGCCTGCTGGCTTCATAGGGGACCTTGTGCATGTGGAGAAGAGTTAGATAGGGGAGATAATGAGAACTGCTTTTCAATCTTATTATTATGTTTGTAATTACATACTTGAATTTCACTTAAGAGAATAACAATTTGTAGCTTTGGTTAGAGAGAAAAATAGTGTATGTTAGGTGTCTATTATGTAGTTTACATAGTTTTGGGTGATTTCCCTGTAAAATGATGCCTTATAAAACCATGTCCAAATTATTTAGAAAATAATTATTCATTTCTTAGCAGAATATACTTAGCTAGATCATTTTTTGTGGCCAATCATATACATACGAATAAAATAGCTGCAGGAATTTTGTATTTGCCCTGTATTTTTCATTAATCTTGATTTAAAAGCCTGAACTTAGACTATCCTTTTAATCTAGATATGTCTTGTCCCTACCCGGAGCTTCTTTTCTCCCCAGTTAGGGTATTATTGCTCTTTCTTAAGTTGATATTTATAAAGCACTTGGAATAGTACCTGACACATGGTATTAAGTAGAAGTAATAAATAACTATAAAAATAATGAAAAACAAGAACCGCAGCAGCATTTGGGAGGAAAATTTCCATAACTTTGGCATTATCCATAGCTCATGTGTTAAAGTACAGTAATTTTAGGACTTATCTTAAAGATTTTAAACCAGATAAAAGTCAATATTCATGTTTAAAAATATATTAAATTTACTTTACACAATTATTCATGCTTATTGTAGAATATATATGCAAATACAGATAAAAATTCCACTACCCAGAAACAACCATCTTAATGTTTTGTACTTTTTTCTGGAATTCTTTCCCTTTCTGTATATATACTGTACATATATAAATATTTAAAAACACAAATGTGCATGAGCTATGTTTTAAGATCTACATTAATAGGTATACATGTTTTAAACAAATTTTGAGTGGGATCTGTTTTTCTCATTCATTCAAGGGTTTAATGAAGCCCTACAAAGCACTTTAAATGATGGCTGTGTTGACAAGCATGTGATGGGCCCTGAGCTCTCTGCTCTTACGTGTTTTACACTGTCTGGTCCTTGTAACGACTAAGAGGTAGCAACTTGTCCATCCACATACAGAGAACATTCATCTGAAGATCAGACCAAGGAACTGAGCAAGGCCACACAGCTGGAATTTGAATCCGCCATGCTCTAAATCACTGGACTTCCATGTAAGATGTCTCCGTGGAGTAAGATAATAAATTATGTTGATAATATAAAGGGCAACATCTTCATAAAAAGCAATAACATCAGTTATCATGAGCCACAACCTACATTCAACCCATTTTCTGCATTTTGGTCCTACTTTTGGTTCGACTTGCTGGCTGAGATTTCCACAGCATGAACACTGAAAGATTCGGGGTTTTATTGGGTCTCCCTTCTAATCAACTGACCCTAACACAAGTCATCATCCTTCTGTTGGTTTTTTTTTTATTGTCTGTAACAAGAGGGGATTGAGCCATGTTATTTATTCACCCACAATTTATTGAACATATTTGAAAAGACAAGTTAGGCAACTGTATAACAAAAGGACTAAGATACCCCCTCCTCAGTGAGCTTGCCTAGCAGTGAAATAAAGGCTGATGGGCTTCAGCAGCTGTGTGCTTGCACAGAGGTGCCAGTGAGCACAGGGTTGGTGGGGCCCAGGAGAAGGAGAGACATCTCCTCCAGTCCTTCTTTCCAGCTCTGAAACTCACACTCTGCAGTGACTGGGCTTGATTCAGGCCCTCTCTTCTCCATCCTTTTAAATGTAACTCAAGTTACATGTGTGCTTACTGAAGCTTTCAATATTTCAAAAATAGGTGTTCGCTGAAGCTTTCAAAATAAAGTCACACGAATAGTAGTTTAACTCACTTAAACACTTTATCAGAGATAATCGCCATGACAATGTAAGGTCAGCCATTTGGCTTCCACTTGGGGGATAGGATAAAAGCTTTAAATGTGTTTTTGGGTTAGTTTATCACAGATTAAGAAGTGATTTGGACTTCGCAAAATTGGGAAGTCCATCATTCATTCTCATTCCATTGAAAAATAAAGGCGAGGTATGTAAAGATGAAACTCACTCTGTACAAAAAATGGGTATTTGTGGTTTTTCTTTGTAAGTAATGCTGGAAGGTCTGGAGATAAATTGTTGGAAATAAAAGCTACACACATCATATTTCTTAGTAAAATATTTGTAAAGGGAAAAAGTTCAAACCTTATTTTGTTAAAGTAAATTAGAAGGGAGATTTCTAAAGAAATCTCCATAACCTATTTATTTTGTTTTATTTATGTGCTGCCTCATCCTACAAAGAGATCATCTATAATCTTGTTTTTTAGTCAAATAAAATTGTAAATCCTTCTTACTGGTGTAGGAAGTAAAAATTTGTACACTGGATTCTTAAATATTGCTGCCAAAATATTCATAACCTATTGATTTTAGGACATTTTACATCCCATGAGTTTCCAAGTATAGGCTTCAATACTTTGACAAATAAGGTAACCATATTTTCATTTATTTAATGTAGAATTACTGCTAAAAAAGGAGTATGATTAATTCATAGCTATAGCATATTCAATGGTGAAAAGCTGGAAGCTTTTCCTCCAAGATCAGGAACAAGACAAAGATATTGCTCTACTCTCACTAGTTTTATTCAACATAGTACTGGAAGTCCTAGCCACAACAATACAATCAGACAGAGAAGGCATCCAAATTGGTAACAAAAGAGGAAAACTGTCACTATTTGCAGATGACATGATATTACACATAGAAAACTCTAAAGACTTAATCAAAAATATATTAGAATAAACGAATTCAGTAAAGTTTCAAGATATAAAATTAATATACAGAAATCTGTTCTGTTTTGACACACTAATAACAAAGCAGCAAACAAAATAAAGAAACAATCCTATTTATAATTGTATCAAAAAGAATAAAATGTCTTGGAATAAATTTAACTAAGGAGGTGAAAGACATGTACTCTGAAAACTATAAGACATTGATGAAAGTAATCAAAGACAACGCACACACACAAAAGGGAAAATATACCATGCTCATGGATTGGAAAAATTAATACTGTTAAAATGTCCATACTACCCAAAGCAATCTACAGCTTCAATGCAATCTCTATCAATACCAGTAGTATTTCTCACAGAACTAGAGTAATACTTAGATTTGTATGGAACCACCAATGACCCCGAACAGACAAAGCAATCTTGAGAAAGAAGAACAAAACTGGACATATCACAATCCCAGATTTCAAACTATACTACAAAGCTATGGTAATCAAACAGTATGGTATTGGCACAAAAATAGACACACAAATCAATGGAACAGAATAGAGAGCCCAGAAACCCATACTTATACCATCAGTTAATCTATGACAAAGGAGGCAAGAATACACAATGGGTAAAAGACGGTCTCTTCAATGAATTGCGTTAGGAAAACCAGACTGCTACATGCAAAAGAATGAAATTGGAGCACTTTCATAAATCATCCACAAAAACAAACTCAAAATGAATTAAAGACCTAATGTGAGATGTGAAACCATAAAACTCCTGAAAGAAAACATAGGCAGTAATATGTTGAACACCAACCTTAGCAATATTTCTGGGGGGATTTATCTTCCCAGGCAAGGGAAACAAGAGCAAAAATAAATAGGACTACATCAAAGTAAAAAGACTTCCACAGCAAAGGAAACCATCAATGAAGCAAAAGGTAACCTACTACATGGGAAAAGATATCTGCAAATATTTCTGAAAAGGGGTTAATATCCAAAATATATAAAAACTCATACACCTCAACACCAAAAAAAAAAAAAAAATCTGATTTAAAAAAGGGCAGAGGATCTGAATAGACATTTTTCCAAAGAAGACACAAAGACGGCCATCAGACGCATGAAAAGATGCTCGACATCACTCATCACCAGGGAAATGCGCATCAAAACCACATACCCCTCACATCTGTCAGAATGGCTAAAATAAAAAAGACAATAAGTAAACGTTTTGGCGAGGATCCTCGTGGGGAAAAGGCAACACTTGCGCACTGTTGGTAGGAATACGAATTGGTGTGGCCGCTCTGGAAAACGGTGTGGAGGTTCTTAAAAAAAATAATAATAAATAGAAATACCATATGATCCGGTAATTCTACTCTCGGGACTTACGTGAAGAAAACAAAAACATTAATTTGAAAAGCTATCCGCACCCCTATGTTAATTGCGCCATTATTGTTAGAAGGTGGAGGAGCGTCAGTAAAATCTCCTCCAGACGGAGAAGCCACTTTAGACTGAGGAATGAAGCCAGCCGCTCCACACTGTCTACACAGAGTTTTATTCGGGGTAACTTACTGACAGAGGCGTCTGGCGACGATCCAGGCGTGTGGGGACCGTGCTCCTACAGGGATTCTCCGAGCCTTTCTCCACCCAGTCTGGACCGTAATGGCCAGGTTTTATGAAGTGAGGCGCATGGTGGTGACATCACAGGGTGGTTATGTAAGGCGGGGCCATGCGTGCGCCAGAGGATCTCTCCTAGTTTTCTAAAGTAGACCCGTCTGTGTGCCGGTTTTCTCTACTAGTTATCTAAACTGGTTCCTCCTGTGCACCACTTTAGGGACGGTCAGAAGACGCCTTCCACTTTCCCATCAGGGCCCACACTAACTTCCAGGGGGCCTGGAACTCATAGCCTTGACGGAAGTCACTGCTGGGGCGTGAACGAGATGGAGGGCCAAACATGGAGTCAGTGTGGTCAGCACTCTTCCAAGTATTTATGAGAGCTACCTAAACGTTTGTTCAGCAATAGATGAATGAGTAGAGAAGATGTGGTATATTTATGCAATGGTCACACAGGTCACATCTCATTAATTAAATTGGATTCTGAGCTGCAAAGTTTTTCAATAAACTTTCGGTGTATTATCTTTCTGGTTCTAGCTCGAAGAATATTCATGCAGAGAAGACAAATGTTAACTTGTGATTCTTTGAGTACCTTTTCCTCAGGTGCTGCATGTAATTTAGGTTCTGACTGGAAGATGGAGAGGAATGTGGCTCATAGAAAGCTCCAGGATAATCAATAGTATATATAGAGAGAAGAGAAACCACTCATTTCCTTTTTAGATAAAGGTGTTATTTGCCCAAACCATTAATTTTCTAGGTGCTTTTAAAGACTAAATAACCTCTTCTGATTTAGGCAAAAAAAGATGGTAACCCCTCAGTTAGGCTGTTCTACCACTCTCAGCTTCCTGGTTTTATGGCTGAGTTTGCCTCTTAATTTTTCACAACTGGGGCGTCTTTGCTCAGGGGAGACTTTCCTGGCTCATGCCAGTCAGAATGCTATTATTTCTGAACAATTAAAACATAATCCGCATTTCCTCTAATTGACAAACCTCAACGATTATAATGAAAGATTTGCCAATATTTTAGTAACAAACTATAGAAATGATCCCTGAAAGTATAGTCTTAGATTTGCCAATATTTTAGAACCAGAATGGCTCTGAGCTGCTGGGTACCAGGAAGCCAATGAGAGATGGGTGAATGGGTCAGCTGATGTGGAACTGGCAATAGAAGAAGAACTTAAGGGGGTGAGAGAAGTGGAGATAGAGGTGAAAACATTTTTATTACTTGGCAATCCATCATTTTAAGGAAGAGAGAGCCCCAAAGAACAATGGAACTCTGCAGATACAGTGAATTTGGCTAAAGAAACAACTGTTACTCTACAACGGGGCTGTCAGTTGACAACATCTATTTATTGAACACAGTGTAGAGCACTGTGCTAGGCATTATGCCAGGGCTTAAATTACAGACACTCTCAGATTCACACCCCCTCCTTCCTGTAACTCGGAGAGAAGGCAAACAGGGAAGAGATGTCTGTTTCCTCCTTCTCCTTAAGGTTCATGCTGTAGCTAATTACATATTCTACGGAAGTGATTTTATGCCATGACAGTGTTTCTTCACACTAACACCCTGTTAAGGAAAGGGGACTCTTTCCTGAATAGCACATTAATACGGTCTCATAAATTGCAGTTACTATTTGCACAGGGTGAAACGACAAGGATAAAAGAACCGTGCTTGTGCTAAGACAAGCATCCGTTTTTTGAGTTTCTTCAGGTCCCTTTAAATAGAGGGCACTCCCTGCCCTTCCCTTCCCCCATTTCACTTCTCCACCCATAGACTCACTGCCCCCCAATCCTTATTTGGAATTACCACCTACCCTCCTTGCCCCATGACTTGATTTCTCTTCATCCACAGGAGCACAGAGCCACCAGCAAAAAAAAAAAAAAAAAAAAAAAAAAAAGGAAGCAAGTGGGGAGAATAAAGAATCCTGAGCAGGTGGTTTAAACCATGGTGGGGAATCTTCCCTACTCACCCCCCTCCCCCATTCAATTAACCAGAGCTTCTTTAGGTATATTTAAGTTCTCTGGGGTGGGGGGACAGGGCAGCTCTTCAGAGTGCTAAGCCTTTTACTCACTTTCACGAAGTACTCATTTAAGGAAATGAGCATCTGACTCACGGCCCATATGCTTTGATGCTGATGCAGAAAAAATGCAAAGATGCACAGATGTGGTGCAGGAGAGAAGGCAAATGGTACCAGGACAGGAAGGACGTGCAAGAGAAGGTGCTGGAAGGCCCCCACCCAGCCCTTGTTCTCTCTACTTGCTTGCTAGTACTCCCACCTCTCTGGGCACCTTGGATCCCAACAGCTTCCTCCAGTGTTGGGAGCTGTCTACATCGATCTTACCATGTTGTTAGGGACTGAACTGCGTTCTCTACAAATCCATAGGGTGAACCCCTAACCCTCAGTGCCTCAGAACACAACTGCATTTGGAGATAGTGCCTTTAAAGTGGTGATTAAGTGAAAATGAGGCCTTTAGGATCAGTCCTAATCCAATCTGACTGGTGTCCTTAAAAGAAGCGAAAATCACACACAGACAGCAGGGATGCCAGTGCACAGAGGAAACATAATGTGAGGACAGGGCAGGAAAGAGGCCATCACGAAGCCAAGCCCAGGGAGGCCTCAGGAGAAACCAATCTTGCTAACACCTAGATCTTTTTTTTTTTTTTAAGATTTTTTAAATTTATTTGACAGAGACAGCGAGAGAGAGAACACAAGCAGGGGAAGTGGGAGAGTGCTTGGCAGGGAGCCTGACATGGGGCTTGATCCCAGGACCCAACCTGAGCCGAAGGCAGACGCTTAACGACTGAGCCACCCAGGCGCACCTAACACCTAGGGCTTTGACTTCCAGCTTCCAGAACTGTAAGAAAATACATTCCTGTTGCTGAAGTCACTTCTTCTGTCGTATTTCGTTATAGCAGCCCTAGCAAATGAATACGCACGTGATGGAGCCCTGGACGAAAGAGACACTCATTTCTCAGAAGTACATATTGAGTTCACCCACTTGTATAGAGCCCCTTCTTTCCTGAGCGCTTCCCACGTGCCAGGTACTGTGCGAAGCACTTTCTCTGCACTATCTCGTGTAACTGTTAAGCCAAATCCTGTGAAACCCTTTGAAAGTCAGACATATCTAAGAAATTCAATATTGTAGCAAAGCTCTTTTTTTTATGTATGAATTTTTATTTTTCTTAACTTTAAAAAAAATTAAATTCAGTTAATTAACATATAGTGTATCATCCAGTTACCCCATCTCCCACCTCCCTCCCCTCCAGCAACCCTCAGTTTGTTTCCTATGATTAAGAGTCTCTTATGGTTTGTTGTAGTGAAACTCTTTAAAGAAAAGTTAAAAGTAATGTATTTATCTTATTTATTTATTTGAGAGAGAAAGAGAAAGAGAGAGAGAGAGTGTGTGCACGCACACTAGTGGTGAGGTGGTGGGAAGGGAGGGGCACAGGGAGCCTGACATGGGGTTGGATCCTGTGTCTCCAGGATGGTGACCTGAGCTGAAGGCAGACGCTTAACTGACTGAGCCACCCAGATGCCCCAAATAATGTATTTATCTCATAATTCATTACAGTCTGTCAAATTTCAAGATAGCTCTGATCTAAGGACTGCTGACAATTTCGTTTTACCAAAATCATTACACCAAATAACATCTTTAGTAGTAGCTTCTATATGAGAACAGGTTTTTCAATGCCAACTTTGGGGGAAAACCAAAGTAGAAAACATATCTACAAATAAGAATTAATTGCTATAAATTACTTGGAAAGGGAAAAATGTCAAGTTGATAAAACAAATATTATTGACCCATGAGTTTACAACTATATAATAGTTTTTTTTAATTTTTTTTAAAGATTTTATTTATTTATTCGACAGAGATAGAGACAGCCAGCGAGAGAGGGAACACAAGCAGGGGGAGTGGGAGAGGAAGAAGCAGGCTCCTAGCGGAGGAGCCTGATGTGGGGCTCGATCCCATAACGCCGGGATCACGCCCTGAGCCGAAGGCAGACGCTTAACCGCTGTGCCACCCAGGCGCCCCTATATAATAGTTTAATACCTGGCTTATTTCTTAAAGACCTGGCACATTTCTTGTTCTTTTCTCCTATTACATGTACATGGCATTTCAATACCCACACAGAAAAGATACATGCACCATCTCAGTCTTTGCTATCCAATTAAAAACTTTTTATGCATAGCAATTTTACCATTTTGCATTATCACCAGAACTCATTTCTCATGGAAAAAAAATTAGCATCAGTTTAAAAGAATATTTCTTTAATTACCAGTTCTGATTGTCGGTAGTACCATTTTGTAGATAGTTTTTAGCTGACTAACAAATCTTTTATTTTATTGGCTGTCTCATTTTGCTCTCTTTCATATTTCACATTTATGGTCTATTCAGACATTCTCCTGTTTTGTTAAGTAGGAATCTGTGTGGTCTTTGATGTAAGACATAATTTATTTGACAAGGAACTATGAGTCTGTGCCCTGAATCTACATTTAACTGATGGATTGAGAAATTCAAAAATTGCAACAAGATAGACTCTCCCCCAGACTGCCATACTACTAGCATTTTGCTAATCTATTTGGCAGCAAATTTACATATCTGTGTCTATATATGAATATATAGAGATTCGCATGCTACCGTACCCAAATGTTTTCGTTAATAGAACAAGGAGTCTCATTTTATTAGTCAATGATGATTCCTATGGAAAAATTTTAAAGAATATCTTTCTGAAATTAAAATCAAGATATTTATTTTATTTTATCTTTATATAGATAGTTATAGCTTTATAAAGTGGGCCATAATGTCTTCAAATCTATGCTGCTCATTCCTCAGCCTAGTAAATGGAAGTTCTGTTAGCATTTCAAGATTTATATATTTCATACATTCTCCCAAGTCTATGTCCCAGTTCTGGTAATTGGAAACTTACTTGCAGCTCATTCCCTCTGCTCAAACTGCTTGTCAATTAACCTTTGCAAAATGAAAGTTTTAAAAAATACGACTTTCATATTTCAATCATGTTCATTTTCAATCATCTCAAAATGTAGAAATTAAATAACACTCGGGGGTCTGCAATGCTTTTTCCATATCATTTAAGGTTTGAAACATCTCTTTGGTGTTCAAATATGACTACTATTTATATGCAATGGATGAGATTAAGTGGTTAAAATTACTTGTGCTGGGTGTCTCCCTGCTTTGTTTGCAGGTATGAACGAAATACAAAGTATGCCAAAAGCATTTTTCATAAACATGCACCATTTCCCTTGATCTTTCTGACTGCTACCTAGGACACGCTTGGCTGTACTAAGCATTGGGAAAGAAAACAAGGTCCTCCTGTAATATCTGAAATTTACATTTTCATGAACTTACGCAGAGTTGTCGCCCATCCTAAAGTGTGGACTATATGATGGGGGAAAAAAACCTAACAACGTCTAAGAATAACAGGAGTGAAAAACTGGAAAAAAGTTAAATGCTACAGGAGAAAAAGATGGGAAAGTGCAGTCACTGGCAGGTTGAAAATACCTATTGAGACCGTGGTTTAGGGAGAGTTTGGAGGGACTATCTCCAAGCTACGAGAGAGAGGGAAGCGGTCTGTCATCCAGTGCAGACATGTTTATTAGGGTTTGCTATCATGCAAGGCATTGTGGTTTTACAGATATGTATCAGACCCTGACTTTCCCACTTGAGCAGCCTCTCTACCTATCCCCACTGCATCCCCCCATCCTGGGTTGCTTAATTGTTTGTTTGAAAAATCCCTGTTTCTTCCCTGTTTATTTTCATTCGTTTTACTAGTCTGGTAGGGAGGAGCACGTGTCATCATGAATGCCACAACCCTCATATTCATCCACGAGGAGAATGGTGAAAACATGGTCTCCTCTCAGGGTTGAAGGCAATCCTTCATGCTCTGGGGAACATCCCCCCCACCCGCCCACCCCGCCCAAAGATTTATTTATGTATTTGAAAGAGAGAGGAGAGTGAGCACAAGCAGGAGGGACAGATGGAGAGGGAGAGAGAATCTGAAGCAGACTCTGCACTGAGTGCAGAGCTAGACATGGGGCTCCATCCTTGACTCTGAGACTGTGACCTGAGCCAAAACCAAGAGTCAGACATTTAACTAACTGAGCCACCCAGGTGCCCTTGAAGCTGCTCATTTAAAAAGATTTTTTTCTCCTTTCCTTTCCTTTCCTTTCCTTTCCTTTCGTAAACTCTACACCCAACATGGGGCTTGAACTCACTACCCCAAGATCAAGAGTCACATGCTCTACCTACTGAGCCAGCCAGGCACCCTAGCCCTTTCTTATTCATCATTGAATGTTAGCAGAATTAAAATCCTGTGATTCTTTCTTACTCCGACAACGTGTAAAGTCATATGGGTTTTTAGAGTCTAATTGAACTGGATTTGAATCTGGACAGTACTGCTTACTGTGTGACTTTGGGCAGGTTTAGTTCTCCTCACTGGGTCTTAATTTCCTCATCTGTAAAACTCACTTTGCAGAATTATGCAAACAGAAATAAAACATTGAGCATAAGCTTGACACAAAGTAGATGGCCAGGAAGTGCTGTTTTCTTTTTTATTCATTTTTTAAAAATTTTGTAATTTAAGAAATATTTAAAATTTTATTTTTAATTATTTGTTTTATTATTTTTATTTGTTACTTTTTAAGCGCTATTTTCTTAAAAGCAGTATTGGGCAGGGGTTAAGGACATAGACTCTGAAGCCAGATAACCTGGATTCATAGTTCCAGCTGTGTGCTATGTGACATGGGCAAGTGACCTAACCTCTTGGTGTGATAATAATAATTGACTTCCTAGGGTTTTTGTGAGGATTAACTGAGTTAAAATCTATAAAGTGCTCGGAACAATGTCTGACATTTGGTAAGCATTATTTAAGTATGAAGTGCTATTATTTTCCTCTTCTTTCTCTAAGGTGTGACCCTGATTTCGTATATAATCAGGCTGAGAGAGGACTTCAACTACCCCCATTGTGACCTCGGTCTGTACTTTCTATGTGATTAAGTTCTTTCCAGCTTATCTCTTAACTCAGGCAAAAGACCCTGCGTGCAAAGCATCCTGTTATGGGAATAAAAACTGCCCCCTCAAGCAATAAGGACTACCCTGACACCACAAGACCCTGCGTGATTGATTCCAAGACAATGACCGAGCTGACCTTTACTGCCCACCTACGTCTCACATATTCTTTTTATAAACCTGGAAGTTTCTTCAGCACTTTAGAGATAGTCTTTGAATTTTAGTCTGCTGTCTCCCCAGTGTTGGTCTTGCTAAAATAAATTCCTTTCTTGTTTCATCACCACTCATCTCTCTGCCTTTCAATTTTGTCAGTGGCAAGTGCCTGAGTTTGGTCTGGTTAGGACCCTTGGAGCGGGTGCTCTTGCACCCCTGTCCCCCAGTTATAAGGGTTTTTCGATGGCTGGAACCAAAGTTGGGCAGGGGACCTTTTGGTTAAAAACAGCCTTCCTTGGTTGATCTTTCAAGCAGTGCTCTGATGATTGCCCTTAAACTTTTCCTGAGAGAAGAAAAACATGGAGGTGTTGGGGAGGAGGAAAATTGACTCTGTCCAAGATTCTTCTATCTGGACTAAGAAGTAAATGTATTCACGATAGATGGACAGGAGAAAATTTAATTTCCTGTATACGGCATATCCATACAGACATGAATCTCTAAAGACAAGCAAAATGAGGTATATATGTCATCCTGAGCTAAGAAGAGAAGTAGGAGTCTGGGATATAAAAGGGAGGAAAGCCATTAGCAGGAAGGTGAGAAGAGATGTTTGGAAAACCAAGGTTGCCCTGTTATAAAGACCAGTTTCTTAGGTAAAAAGGAATCTCTTTTAAGAACTCTCTTCTTGGTACAGGCTGTCTTTTCCAATGTATATTTAGGCAGGTGAGGGGGGAGGTAAAGAGCTTTTCCTAAATCTATTGGGTTTTTATTGCTTTTAACTCAAAATAATCTTCTGGCCAAAGTGGCCCATCTTGGGGCAGCTTGCCCTTGGCCCCTACAGAGGGTACATTCTATCTGCTCTGAATTAGGGAGGTGGCAGCCCTCTAAGGCACTGGGTGAATTGGCTGGCTAGAGTTCACAGTCATTCTTACTCAAATGGGAATCCAGGAAACCAAGCTGAGATTAAGAAAAGGGAAGCCCATGAGTGCACCTCTGAGCACCGGAATTCTTTTTCTTATCAGCATTCAGAGGTGTGAAAGGAGAGATTGCTAATTATTTCAGCAATGAAGTAAGCAAGAGTCAACCTCATTTATTTACGTGAGCTGGAATTGAGAGTCAAATGAAATCCTAGTGGAAACTCAATTGAGAAAAACATCAAGATCAATTTTCTTTTTTTATAAGTAAAAAAAGAGACCATTTAGAAACATTAACAGTGAGGCTTCTATTCAGCTTGAAGAGACTGACATGAAGGTATGGGAATTCACCAGGCAACTTCTGGGGCTGGTGATACATAAATTACAGACTCTTATGAACACAAATTAAAGATAAAGTAATGTCTACAGCACAAAGCTTTGGAATTCCAACTTGTTCTCACTATATCTTGCCTGAGTATCAGTGTGATTAAAGCACTTGATTTTTCTTTTATCATTTCATCTTTTCATCCTTCATCAGTAGCCTCTTAATCTTTATTCTTTGTTACAAACAAAGTCAACGTCTTTACTTCATAAAACCGATACCTTTTTTGCCGTGGTTTTATTTTAGAGCTGGTTTTGGTTCATGATGAATTGCTGAATGGTTGATTTCCTCACACCCCTTTTTGCTAACCTTTCTTGACAGCTTCTGGACTGCTCTACCTAGTAATTTGCTCCATAATAACGGCTACTGTGAGATGTCTCCTATTTCCTTTATTTTTAACAAGGATTCTTAACACCCTCTGTAGGTGACAATATGCAATTACAGATATAAAGTGTCCCCCAGGGGACGGCCGCTCACAGATGCCATTAGGATTTTTGTAGTGCAACTGTTAAATGTAATGAAAACAAAGAATCAGATTCTCCAAACATCCAGCTCAAATAAAATTTTAATTAAAAGTTATGAAGGCATTTTATTGATTAACAATCTTAGTAATTAAAGAGTGTGGTTGACATTTTTTTTCTAGCTGGATTTGTTCTTCCTTTGAGATCTCTAATTGTTGTATGGTTTTACATTTATTGATAACTCTGTTTGATGAATGCAGACGCCACCTTTTACAGCCGTCGTTGACAGAGTAATCATATTGTGAGAAACACCAGGCTTATGCAGTAACAGCTGTTGCAGTTACCCATGCTGACATCCATTGGGGAAATGTGTTTGCTGCTATCATGGGTCCACGATAAATGGAAGGTGCAATAAAGCACAAGCTAACATTTTGAATATCCTTACAACTCCAGGAACTTTATTGCATATTACAAGCACTTTGATCTCTGTCCAGTACTTAAGTCTTAATTATCAGACTAATTGCACAGACTATGTTCATTTTCAGTGGTAATCCTTTTGTGATTAGCTTCTGTGTTCAATAACTGACTTATCCTTTAATTAAAAGGACTATTAACCTTAAGGCTGATGCTGTGTCTTGGGATTAACCCATACAGAGTTAATGTTTAATATCATTGTAAAAGCTTTTGCTGAAAGGTGTAGCATAAAAATGTGTAGAGGGAAAGCCATGAAATGTATCTCACTTTTCTGATGTGCAAAAAAGCTCTGCTAAAGGTGAGGGTTTTAACGAAGCCTCCTTGTAGATTAAATTTCCTAAGGGCCTACCTAACTGTACAGCCACAGGATTAACCATTTGAACCCTGTGCTCATTTACAGGAAGAGAGCGCTTACTTTAGGACAAGATAGAGTTTTAGCTCAATTTTCAAAATCATTATATGTGTACGTGATCAGGGTACTTAGTTGCCAGTGGGGTCCAGAACAGAGACATTCTTTTTTCCTTTTTTTTTTTTTTTAACTCCTAAAGCTGAAAGTTTTTTTGATATTGATTTCTATGGAAAGGTTCACAGTAGCTTGAAAAGAGATGTCACGGTGGCACGTTTATCCAAGTTCTGAGTGGTTGGTGGTCGAAGTGGGTAAAACCGAGTTCACCAGTAACTAGTGAAACAATTAAGGAGCAGGTGCAGGGCGAATCGGCAGCGCGGAGTGGAAAGCTAGCCAAAAAGCCAGATGTGGCTGCTGCAAGTACCCTATTCCTTCTTCGTTCTGGCATCTGGGTTCTGCAATGAACACTTTTCCCCAGCGTGTCCCAAGGCACAGAGTCTATGGCCGCACCAGTCACTTAGGACAGGAAATGGTTTCTCTCATTCCTCCCTCTCTTGCTCCTATCCTTGGCTCCCAGAGGAAGAGGCCCTTCATTGATTCCTTAATCCTGGCGTGTCTTTACATGGAAAATGCAGGCTGCTGGGACTGAGGAGCTGTGGGAATGCCCCCATTCTCAGGCTCCTAGGCTAGTGGGCAACCCAGTAAATTCTGTTCTGTCTCATCTTCCAGACTTTACTTCCTCTATGAGTAATGTGAAGACTAGCCAGACGAGAATTTTTCTTCAATGGTGCATGTTTTTTAGGAATTTGGCTATCACATGAAATATTTACCAAATGAGCATTGCCATCTGCCGGGGCATTCGTGGTGAACAAGAGGGAGAGATCCCACTCCCCCCTTCCCCCCAAAACTCAGAGCTAGCTAGCGGCATGGTGACTCCTTCCAGCTCACCATGCTCATTGCTGGGGGAGGTAGCAGAGCCAGGTGATTGACTATGCCCTGAATAGACTGTATTCTTTCTAGGATTAGAATTCACGGAGTATTTTGTTCTTAATAATTAATGAGGAGTTTGCACGCGATGAGTGGGGCTGCTAAAACGGTACCAGTGTTCGTGAGGAGGGAGTCGACCCAGGTGTCAACCCATCGGTTACCAGCTGGGTGACTGTAAACAAGTTATTTCCCTCTTTGGATCTTAATTTCCTCAGCTGTGAAATAGGGGTAACACTGGTGTGGTAAGGGACAAGCGAGATGACACACATATGGCGTTTAGCACAAGACCTGATGTATAAGTGTTTAATAAATGGTGGCTACGGTTTTCCAGATTTAAGTTTTCTCTATCTTGAGAGACCTTCTGGTAGCTAAGGTGTTAGGGAGGAAGATATTATATACAGTGATTACGATGATAATCATTTCTTATAATAGTGGAGTGCAGTCACGTCTTTGACCTTATAAAAGCACAGTGAGGTAGGCTACTTTACTGATGATGAAACTGAAGCTTGAGGTAGGTATGTGTCTTGCTCAGGCTTCCACATTATAAATGAGGGACTTAAAAATCAAAACAGCCTCTGGCGGCTCTGTGGCTAGCCACGCTTGCAGAGTAGAGACAGCCATTTGAATCAGGAGTCTTCCCTCTTTTTCAAGTTTTCCTACCAAGTCACAGCTCAATCATTTACCTCCTTTTTCCTCGAGGCATTAAGCTTTTTCTAAATAGAGTATTTTAAAGGTGTCTATTAATTATATATCCAATATATAAAATCCATGGTAATTTCTCATAATTAAAGGATGCATTTATATTCGAAAATTCAAACATCTACCCTGCTGCCAATATGCATTTTAAAATATATTTCCAAAGAGCCCACAAAGTGAATCTCTGTTTTGCATAAAAATTCTAATTATGCGTTTACTTTTGACAGCAAGTCTGCATTAATTATGTGAGGTTAGTTTATGTCAATTATGATTCATCAAAGCTCAAAATGCCTTGGAAAGGAGCAATAAGTGAAAAATCATAATATTGCAATTAATGTTAAAATAAAGCTAGAGCGCTGTTATCCATATTCTGTTGTTGACGGAGGACATGTGAAGGAGTGTCAGTACATCGTTCGTAAAGGGAGATGGACCGGCACAACACTGGTGGAACCAGACACGTCTAAGACAATATTTTAAGATAACTTATTGGCCCTAACCACTTTGAGGTCGGGGGTAAGAGGACGGAATATATTGACACACATACATAGGAAAATGGCTGGTAGTTTTATTCTACAAGCTAAATATGTGTGTATCACTTTAATTTCCACTTATTATCCATAGATGAAGATACTTTGTATATGTTTTTAAAATAAGTTGCAGTTCCCACAGTAAACAACCTATCTCAAATAGTATAGGACCTAGACACAATTGGCCTCCTTAATTAAAAAAAAAAAAACCTGTCTAAAAATGACAATTAAACATAAAGGGCTATTAAATAATGGGTTATATTTTATATGCTGTCCAAAGATTTTTTGCGTGTGCCTGGAAGTGAATCTCTTTTATTTACACTTTCTTAGTGTTCAAATTCTACATCTTACTTAAGTGGTATGATTCAAGGATTTCAATCCGTTGAGATATAAACTGCTATCACAATGCTCTGTACTCCAATCACTGCTATCATGGGCTTTATCTTTCTATTTCCCGTGTAGTGAGCTGCCTTGGTAACAGCTCCCACTGATTCTCAACCTTCTCAGTCACTTTTAATTATTAAAAGAGTCTCATTTTGGTTATTAAAATTTAGTCCCTTTTATTTAAAAACTTTAATCTATTTTTTTTTTAAAGATTTTATTTATTATTTGACAGAGATAGAGACAGTCAGCAAGAGAGTGAACACAAGCAGGGGGAGTGGGAGAGGAAGAAGCAGGCTCCTAGCGGAGGAGCCTGATGTGGGGCTCGATCCCACAACGCCAGGATCACGCCCTGAGCCGAAGGCAGACGCTTAACCGCTGTGCCACCCAGGCGCCCCTAAAAACTTTACTCTATTTGATCATAAGCATTCATCTTCCTTCAGTACAGATTAGCCTTGGGACTCCAGCAGCTTGGAGTGTGTGTGCGCGGGCGTCTGTGTCTGTGTCGCATAATTTGCTCCATCACACACCTCCTCCTCTTCCTTGTTTCTTACTGCTCTGGTGCATGGGCACGGAGGAACGAGAGAACAAACCCATTTCCTTGTAACTCCAGTGCTCAGAGTCTTTGCTGTAGTTGCAGCCATGCACAACTCAAGACCGATGCCATGCTTTCCACGGGTTCTCGCTCTCTCTCTGTGATGGATCAGCCGTCCAAATGCTGGCTCTGTAGTACGGGTGCTGTGGGATGCTTCGATGGGTTCTTTGGCGGGCTGGACAGACACCTCCCCCTAAAAAGTCCCGTGTTAAGAGTCAGAGAGCCCTCTGGATTCCTGCTCTCTCTCAGCCCTCATCTCAGACTGTCCGCCCCAGTGATGGCCCTCAGGGGTGGACCAGCCAGGGAGCCTTTGAAAACCGTCCCTTCTATCTTTTGGGCACACTGTCCAATGCCTTTGAGAACATCCCTAATTACCGACTGGCAGCAACAGGGTGTTCCAAGCCTGTCCTGATTTTCTCCTGCCTCAGAATATAGAATCATCACCCTGAAAGGCGCTTTGATTCTTTGTAGCAAAGAATAATATTAGAGACTCAAGTCTGAGGACCCGGGATATGCATAAGGTTGAGTTGGTGGTAGACAAAAATACTGCTTTCTTTCTCGGACACTCTTAGTGGTAGAGCTGGACAAACATTTCTCTTTATGATCATGTGTTACATTGTTTTTTCCAAGCTAATTCAACCTTATTTTAAAATTTTGTTTTAACAGAAATACTATAAATCTACTTTCTCTATCACATCCTTACTGAAAAATTTCACTTTTCTAATAAACTGCAATTTTGTTAGTTCGGGTTTTTTAAGGAATTTTTATTGTCTCGATGCTCATCATTCTGTAATCAATTTATTGACATAATGAAGGATATTTTTAAAAATTTTATAAGAGAAAATAATAGAGTAATATTTATGTAATAAATACATATGATATAATACATGTGTAAATATATAATAAATATTTTATGACAAACTATTTATTGTAGATTTATTTAATCAGACTTAAGCGGAAAACAATCTGATCATCAGGAGAGTTCTGATGAACTTGATCCTTTTAAAGATTTCTTGGGGTATCTGGCTGACTCAGTTGGAAGAGCAGATCTCAGGGTCGTGAGCTTGACCCCACATTGGGTGTCAAGATTACTTAAATAAATAAGACTTCAAAAAAAGGTTTCTTATTGTTACAGACATGAGTGGTGAAGAATTTTATTGTAAACTCACTTTATTTTAGATGGTGGGTGATGGACAGAACTGAGGACCTAATCCTCAACTTTTCACCCATCTTCCGCATGCCAGCCACGTTAACGGAGCTCCACAAATGGAAGAATTTCAAGTGGTCATCATCACAGTTGACCTTTGGCTATTTCAGTGGTGAGACAGAATTAAATCTTAATGAATACTACCTCACAGCAAAGTAGCCTAGTTATTTCTGTTTTCAGAATGTTTTCTCGTTTTTACATTCCTGTCACCATGACCTCACCCCGGGCCTCACCTGTCAGCCTTCCCGCCTCAGCTGCTGTCATACTAGTTTTAGCTACAAATGCAGGATTTTGTTTTAGACTCTGACTAGTTAAACTTACCATCTGCTGAGGGGTTTTATAAAATTGCAACAAACATTCATTTCCAGGATTTCTAAATCTTTAAAAAATATGCCTGTACTTGAATGATAGCTCCTTGTTTTTATTTTATAATATCCTGTTGTTTTAAAAGAAAACATTTCTGAGGATCTTCAATTTTTTTATTTTTATTTTTAGATGGCGCCATTGTTTCCACTTCCAAAATAAAGGTGAATTCTTTTGTGCTTTGAGTTTGTTAACCATCAAAGGGGAGTGTTTTCTTTATGTGCTTTGAAATTTTCATTTGCAAACCTATTTTGGGTGGAAGCGTCTGGATTTTATTTGTTTGTTTTCTTCCTCAGCTCATCCTTTCTTGTTTAATGATTTTGTAGCTGTCTTCTGGAGAAGAGTCCAGAACCAAATCTTACGTTATATGAGCAGCTTACAGTGTTGCTCTGAGGAGATACCGTCTGTGCAGACCCAGGGCTTCAGGCTGTGTTCGGGGGGGCAGCCCCATCCTGGCCCTGGACCCCATCTGCTCCTGGGAAATGTTCTGTCTTCACACCTCGTCCTGAGTTTAGTTTCCCTCCTGTTTCTCATCCATGGAGAGATTTATCTTGATTTTGAGTGTAACAATGTCCTTAAAGAGTTTCTCTTCTTATTTTATCTGTTGTTGTTTTCTATTTTGAGGTCACAGTGGTAGCGGTTGTGAGGTGGGGCTGAGGGGTGTTTGTAGGAACTACTCACCTTCTTACCCAGAAATCTCTACACTCAAGTTCATAACTGGCATTCTTACCTCCATTCCTCTCTCCCTTTTCATTCATGCTTTATGCTACTGCAAAATTCAAATTATTAAGGCATCAATTTTGATCTCTATATCATACTTCTTAAACTTTTAGTGGTTCTCCTGGCTGTCAAAAAAATGCTCTAATATTTCACAATTACATATAACATTGACTGTTGGTTTCAAATGGCAGAATCATCCCTTAACTTGATATTTTTTTATTAGAGTAACTTTCACAGACTATTTTTTTTCCCATTTAAAAGCCAGGATCTACCAAAATTAGTTGTTAGTTAATACAAAGGAAAGACAAAGATTTTGTTTTGGGGTTTTGCCAGTACACTTTTTAATGAGCTCTGATTATTTTTCCACCCTAATGCATTTGACAGTAACATATTAATAACAGTGATAATAATACATAATAATAGTACTACGGAAAGATGATTATATCTACCACTGCTTATTTAGCATTTCTCTTGATTTATTTTCTACTATTGGGGATGTATTGATATTGATTCATTCATACCTTATCAACCACATATACAAGAAGTAAGAATTAGGGAAACAGCCCATATGATGGGTCAAATTAAAGTTAATGGTTTAAATGAGATTTACTAGCATTGAATTCATTTACACGTTGTCCTAGATCAGGGTTTTTGCACCTTGTGGTAGTCAGTGAAAACATAGTGATGTACCTAGAAAAGCCACTTAAGTTTGCTTGATGGCAGAGATGTCCCCATGTGGCTATGCTTCATAAGGAGAGGGTGTCTGGGTAATCACAGCCATCTGGGGTGTGGCCCTAAACTTTTCAGGTTTACAGATATATGGACAGGTTTCACTCTATGGAGAATTTTTCAGGCTGGGAGGGACTGATGTACTTTAAGGAAGCCCTAGAGAGTTTGGCATTGTAGTAAGAGCACAGTATTGAAGGCAGACAGGTGATGTGAATATGAACCATGGCTCCGCCACTTACTAAAATACCTAGCTTCAATTTTATCATTTCTACAATGGAAATAGGTAAGAGGTTTTTTGTTTTGGGTTTTTGTTTGTTTGTTTTTTTACCTCTTAGAGTTGTAAAAATTAGAGATAATATACATAAGTACAGCATGTGGTAACTAGGCAGTATCCTTGCTTTACAGGACCCTTGCACCCCATGACCCAAACTACAGGTAACTTATTGAAAGGAAAGGTCCAGAAGCTGTCCTCTCATTGGCTCTGGGCTATGTTTTAGGTCTTCTCCTGTCTAGATTGCCCATATTCTGTCTCTTTCTCTTCATACTTGATTTTCTCTCTCTGTCTGACTATAGACTATTCATCAGATATTCTCCTTGGAGTTTTCATTTGGTGTATTCTTGAGATATCATTTTAGAATACATGCCCTCCCCTTATTACCTCCTCAAACCGTTTCCAAGCATGCAGCCTTTGGACAAGGGCTCCCTCTCTCCTGTGCCAGAGCTCTTGCAGTATCCATCTCCAGCCTATGCCCAGGATGCTGGGCCCCCAAGGGTCCACCTGTGGGAGAAAGGAGGGGAAAGAGCAGATATCCAGTGTCACGGAGCTGTAAAAATGGCTGCAATGCTATTCTTAAAAAACTATGTATAAACCAGAATGCCAAGTTATTATTTCACAATGGGGGTTGCCCTTCAAGTGGTGGATTTTGTGTTTATTATCCAGTGCCCTCTTTTCTTATTATTAAGATACCTGAGAAACTGAATTTGTATTCAAAGGTTGCTGGGTGAGCAGAGAGTCAGGTAAAGGCTGGATTATGGCCAAGTCTAGGAGGAAATAATCAGTCTCTGTAGGCTCCCTCGCTAATCCCACTGTTAGCGCAAGGCTGAGAACCTATTAGACATTTGTTATAATCGATGGTCTGCTACTGTTTGTAAGTCTGGCCCACACAGAGTGGGATTGAAACAGTTCGACAGTAAAACCCAGGGGGCTGCAGCCGGAGGGATGCTCCGTGGTGTGACACAGGAAGTGTTCTAGTCAATGATTTCTACATAGTGGGGGAGACTTTTTCTGGTTGTACGTAACCTGGTAGCCTGTCAGAAAGCCAGGGTGGTCCGTGTAATCTCCCTCACCATTGGAACACAAAGGAGAGTTGATGGCATGTGGAGAGAAGGGAACCACGTTTGCATACGAGGTGGCAAGCATCATCGGCAGCAACTTACAGAGAAGGGGAACTTGCTGAAGTTCTAGCTTCCGTGGGTGTGTGCTGGGCAAAGTAGAAACCGCAGTAGCAAGAAGGATAGCAGCGCTGCACATGAGACAGCTCACTTCTCTCTTGCTAATACTCTCCATGTTCCTGCTGCCATGTCCTTTTACAAAATACGCTTTGTGAACCCCCAACGTGGCTCAATATGACCACGTGTCATTGCTGCTCCTGCATCCCAAACTGCTGTATTCATCTAGCTGCTTTCATTGGTGGCCCTGTATGATTTCCCATATGAATAGACCCCTCTGAAACACAAGGCAATATTTGTATCCTCCCAGGTCCACTCTCTCGTTCCCAATCTTCACAGCATGGACAACCCCTCTCTTGTAGCTGTATGGTTCTATCAATCATATTTACTTGCCTGGAGCTCATGAAGAGGGAGCCCTTTTCCCTTCCAAGGCTAATCCCTTGCTTTTGCTCACCTTCCCTTGTTTCTTTTTAAATCTCAATCTCTCTCCCCCCCCCTTTCTTTCTCATCTATCTGTCATTTATTTCTACAAGAATCCTCCCCACCCCCACATGTTCCTTGCAGACTATAAACATGCTTCGCTCTTTAATCTGAAGAACAGAAAAAAGAACAAAAACCTCTCCTTCTACTTTGCTTTCTCCTCCTCTTCTAACTTCACAGCCTATTGCAACTGGCTTTTACTTTCATTATTTCCCGGAAATTAATTCTTTGAATTTTCCAATAACTTCCTTTTTTCCAAAGTCAGTGGAATTTTTTTTTTATTCTTCTTATTTGACTCATGGAAACATAAGACTGTGACCATCCATTTTTGAAACTCTTTCTTTGGTTTGGAGCAGAAAGGGGGCCGTTGGGGGGTATGGGGGAGCTGAAACCTCATTATGTTGCATATTGATATATTTACTAACGGTAGGGGACCTGGCATTTTTTTCCCAGAAAGTTGCGAACGCCCTCTGGAAGATTCTGGAGGTTTCCCCAATACTAGTTTCTTGTCCCATTTCAGCCTCCTTTGGATGACTGCTTTTCCCTGGTTGGCTCCTTAAATGTGGGTCTATAGAGGTTCACTCTTTGCCCTGTTCTATCTTTATGTGCCCCCTCATTCACTCGCAGTGGCTCCAGCTTTAACCATGTGCTGACAGCTGCCCAGTCTGCCCCTCCAGCTCACAACTCCCTTGAACTCCAGGCACAAATATTTAACTGATTATTGGATCTCTCCACCTAAAAGTCCCACTGGCATCTTAAACTCAATATGCTCGAAACTTCTCTCCCTCACCTGTCTCAGACCATTTTTTTTTCCTTTTTCTTAAAGATTCTATTTATTTATTTGAGAGAGAGCGAGAGAGAGAGAGCACGAACAGGGAGAGCAGCAGAGGGAGAGGAAGAAGCAGGCTTCCCACTGAGCAAGGAGCCCAATGCCGGGCTCGATCTCAGGACCCTGGGATCATGACCTAAGCTGAAGGCAAACGCTTAACCGACCGAACCACCCAGGCTTTCCATGTCTCAGACCATCCTGGATGCCTCATCTACACAGTTATTTAGGTAAGAGCCTTGGGGATGATTCTTGACTCTTTCTCCTCTCACTCCCTCTAACTTCCCCCTGCGATAAGAATCATAGAGGAGAAAATAGGCTGCAACCTCTTTGACATCGGCCACAGCAACTTTTTTCATGACACATCTCCAAAGGCAAGGGAAACAAAAGAAAAAATGAACTTGTAGGACTTCATCAAGATAAAAAGCTTCTGCACAGCCAAGGAAACAGTCAAAAAAACTAAGAGGAAGCTCACGGAATGGGAGAAGATATTTGCAAATGACACTACAGATAAAAGACTGGTATCCAAGATCTACAAAGAACTTCTCAAACTCAATACACAAGAAACAAATAATCAAACCAAAAAATGGGCAGAAGATATGAACAGATACTTACCCAATGAAGACATACAAATGGCTAACAGACACATGAAAAAATGTTCCTAATCATTAGCCATCAGGGAAATTCAAATCAAAACCACATTGAGATACCACTTTACGCCAATTAGAATGGCAAAAATTGATAAGGCAGGAAACAACAAATGTTGGAGAGGATGTGGAGAAAGGGGAACCCTCTAACAGTGTTGGTGGGAACACAAGTTGGTACAGCCACTTTGGAAAACGGTGTGGAGGTCCCTTAAAAAGTTAAAAATAGAGCTACCCTATGATCCAGCAATTGCACTACTGGGTATTTACCCCAAAGATACAGACGTAGTGAAGAGAAGGGACATATGCACCCCAATGTTCATAACAGCATTGTCCACAATAGCTAAATCGTGGAAGGAGCCGAGATGCCCTTCAACAGATGACTGGATTAAGAAGATGTGGTCTATATATACAATGGAATATTACTCAGCCATCAGAAAGAACGATTACCCAACATTTGCAGCAACATGGATGAGACTGGAGGAGATTATGCTAAGTGAAATAAGTCAAGCAGAGAAAGACAATTATCATATGGTTTCACTCATTTACGGAACGTAAGAAATAGCAGGAAGATTGGCAGGAGAAGGAAGGGAAGAATGAAGAGGGGGTAAACAGAAGGGGGAATGAACCATGAGAGACTATGGACTCTGGGAAACAAACTGAGGGTGCAGAAGGGAGGGGGTTGGGGGGATGGGCTAGGCCCGTGATGGGTATTAAGGAGGGCACGTATTGCATGGAGCACTGGGTGTTATATGCAAATAACAAGTCATCAAAAACTAAGGATGTACTGTATGGTGACTAACATAACATAATAAAAAATTATTATTAAAAAAAAAGAATCTGGCCAGTCCCCAGGATTTTTCCTATCGTTCCATTACCACTGACTCAGTGCAGGCCTTTGTCATCAAGTGTCTGACAAGATCCCAGAGAAAGAGCTTTGTGTATAGTATTTATTATTTTAATTATGTATTTATTATTTTAATTATGAATATAGATTATAAATATTATGGCCACATTAATTACATACATTGCTTTAAAGACCTGTGGTACTACTTTTTCCTCAGGGCTTTTGATTAGCTCGATGATTACTGAACATACCATACGTAAGGAGGGCTCTTAAGCAAGGAGATTTATGATCAACTTCTGATTATCTTGATTGGGAGGCCAAGGAAAACACAGGGAATGGGAAGAGTAAAAAGCCCCTAAAACCTCATGTTGGGCAACAGCTTCGATCCTCTTTTGCTCTGAATAGTTTATCAGCACAGGCCACACTTGAGGAGGCTGCTCTTGGCTTGAACTTCTGCTTCTTGAGCGCCCCAGACCAGGTGAGGAATGAAGTAGCTAAGTGACCACAACTCTCAGTCAAGGTAAGAAGAGGAAACAAAAACCCAAATCATTCACAAACTAGGTACACGTCTGCATGTTCCAGTGAGAGGGAAACCGAGACTCGGGACAGAGCCATCTTAGTGCTTTTATCCCACTTAGTGCTTATCTCGCTAAGTGGCACACTGATGACTGAGTTGCTGGGCTGCGGTTCTGAGATTTTAAATCCTCCTTTGTAGTAGCTTTCCTTGTTAAACTCTTTCTATTTTGGTTACTTGTTCCATGAGGGGAGATGCTGTCCCAACAGCTTCAACTCTGGCCATAATGTCAGGAGCCTGAGGCAAGATGAGACGAGGTCGGAAAAGGAAACAGCATCTATTATGGGACAAGGGCCAGCCATGGCAATCAGCTAATTGAATAGCCCTCCAGAAGCCCTCCCTCAGCTAAGCTCCAGTGATCTCAAGGGCATGGATATGGAGAGCGAAAAGTAGCCTTTGAGAGCTGCTTTACCCATCACCATCTCGGGCTTTCTGATCAGGTTGATAAGTTTGGTGTAGGCATTAAACCAGCCTCTGCCACCTCTCTCCTGCCACCTTGCATGATCCCTTACTGGTTACCTCAGTCATCTGGTGCGGGCTCTCTTCATGTCCCTGCTCTGTTATGCAACTGCCCAACGTAAATGCCTCCAGGTTTACTGATTTCTCCACTCCCTTAAAATCAGATGACAAATACTACATTTGAGACCTGTCTTTATTTAGTATTTTGTTTGCTTATATTCCGGCAGGACATTCACAGAAAGGGTCCCACAATGTGGAAGAAACTGCTGTATTGCATTTTCACGGCATGGTATTGATTGCTACCGAATCAGTTAAATTGCTGTGTGAATAATGATTGGCACTGGCCTTAACCCTTTTGGCTAAAATTGCTTATTTGTCATCCTCGCTCATGGCAGAGATAAACAATTGCTCGCTGATGATCTAACGGATCAACTGTGAGTATCATTTGGCATGTCAGATGAGAGCTAATTTAACGAGCTTCGGTTCCTGCCAATTACCTGGAAACAAATCCCTCCACAAGCTAGTCTGTACAGCATCAAAATGTTTAACCAAATTCTCACTCGTGGCAGGTAAGATGATTGGGTGTTTGATTAGTCAACATGCTGTCAATATTATCTTGCATGCATTTGTCCTGTCTACTTATCCAATCACTTTCATTCTTTAACAATGACAAATTATAATAGGTAGTCATCCGATTCTTTATCTTCAATTATTCTGCTCAGTATGGACGCTAACTGTAAAACCAGAAGAGCCCCCTGTGTGGGTAGGCTGCATTGTAGACCAGCTTATTTCTGTGGTGTGTGATATTGGCAGTTGGCTGGATTAGAACAGAGTCACTTTATTCATGTCCTGTTTGAATGCCTATGAAGAAATTCTCCAACAAGAGCGGGACATCTAGTGACTCTGTGAATGGCTTGACATAAAAAGGGGGAACATTTGGAAATGAGAGGTCTGTGAGCTAGCACTGATTGGGCTGGGAGAGTGAGATGGGCAATGGGAGGGGGGAGTGTGAAGGAGGGGAAGTACAAGGGCCAAGGGGAAAAGGGAAGATGAGGTGCACGCAACAGCCCTGTGAGCGAGGAGGGGACAAAGGCATGGGTTGCCCGGAAAGCCTGAGGCTTCCCTGGCTCTGGGGGCCTCACATGTCTGTAGCTCAGCCAGCTTCCCCTTTGCCACCCGGGATTTCTGTGTTTTACAGAACACCCTTCCCCACAAACAGCCCTTTCTAGCTCCATCCTTCTATGTCTGGCTCCTGCATTGAGTGCATTGGTTGTTTCCACGCCTTGGCCAGTTTAATCCTCTCCCAAGTCAACAGGTCTCGATAAAGCACTTACTTGGTGACTTGGGTAAATTTACCTCCCGCCATCCAGCGTGCCACTGCCTCTGAGCTTCCTTCTCTCATCTTTCCTCTACCTCTCTTGAGCAACAGCTATGTCCTCTGTTTTTAGAACAGTCCTGAGGGTTGGAGGAAGGGGGGCCCAGCAGCTTCTGTTCCAAGAAATCTTATCAGGAAATCTGTAATACGGGTGCCTCTCTCTGAGTTGTTCAGTATTTGCTAAGAGGACAGCATTTTCACTCTCTTTTTACATTCTCCCATGAGAAGAAGATTTCCATTCTTGCTCATTTATTACGCAGATTTCCTAAAGCGTATGTAAGAGAAGATCCTGAGCTGAGATATTTGTACTTACACCACTTCTGATAACAAAAGTGGCGGCGGGGCTGGGGGGGGTGTTGTTTCCCCACCAAGCAATTCTCCAGGTCTCTGTGGACACCAGTTGGGTGTCCTACAATTTGATTCAATTCTGATGCTAACTACTTAGAGTTATCACGGAGTCCACGGATTAAGGGCTCAGTCCCGGACTGCCCCACCTCGGCCTGTCCCAGGCTCACCTGAACTTCTGATTGACTGGCTATAAATCAGGGATTTCTGACGACTCCCTCTTTAGGTTTGATACTTTGCTACAACAGTTTACAGAACTCAGGAAAGCGCTTTGCTTACTGTTACTGGTGTACTGCGAAAGATACGACTCTGGAACATCTAGATGGAAGAGAAATGCAGGGCCAGGTAAGAGGGAGCGGTGCAGAGCTTCTATGCCCTCTCTGGGGGTGCCCCCCAATACCTCCACGTGCTCACCAACCCAGAAGCTCCTCCTACTCTGTTGTTTAGGGGCTTTTATGGAGGTTTCATTAGGTAGGTATGATTGATTGAATCATTGGTCATTAGTGACTAACTCAAACTTCAGCATACAAAAGAAATTCTTATCACCCCAGAGATTCCAGAGGTTTTAAACACTGTCTGCTAGGAACCCAGGATAAAGACCAGGTTTCTTTCCCCCGTTGTACCACAGAAGCCAAGATGTGTTTGTGACATCCATAGCTCACTTGCATTTCTTTATTTCAAGGGGTTGGGCAGGACTTTTGAAAAATTGGAGACATTTTTGGGGGGCATTCCTTCCTGGCTCCGCCTTGTCATCTCAGGTACTAGGAGAGCCTGTCACTTTCCTTCTGCTGTCAGGTGTCACATACGAGGCCTCCTCACCCCCATGGGCAGGCATGAGCTTCCCTTCATCAGAAGGCACCCTCAGTGGTTCAGAGGGCTGCGGGCTGTGTCACTGGCTGCCAAGCAGGGGTTTTAGGGATGGAGACTTCTCCCATACATCTTTCTCCATCAAAACAGATTAAGGCTTTCGCATCACAGTCCTGAGAAGCCCTGTGTGTGTCTGGTTTTGCACTGGATGTCTGTATCCTACAGGGTGTCATGGACCCTCACCCGTCCTGTGTGGGACCTGACTCTATCCTGAAGGCACATGGGTGGGTTTTGCCTCTACGTCTGGTCCCTGGTTTGTTCTAGGGTGTAGTCCTAACCAGAGAGCAGCGAACCTCCTTCTTTCTTTCTCTCAGGGCTCTGCTTTTTGAGACTCTGACCACAGGAGGCAGAGACGTCTGCAAATCAGAACCAGTCTCCAATTCCAGCTTTGATGCTCTGCTTTGTTCCCCAAGGACAGCTGATAACCTTGCCTCTCTTCCTCCTCTCCAATGAGCTTCCCTCAAGTGGGAATTCAGCGCCCTGGCACTTACCTCAGGACCGTGAGCTTCTCCAGTCACGGGTGGCGGACGTGCCCCAGCCGCAGTGTGCAGTAACGGGGTCTGACTCTCCAAACCATGGCTGCAGCCTCGTGCTGCTGGAAAAGGCTTTCAGCATGGATGTGTTTTCTCTCTTTTTCATTGCTGCGTGACCCGAGAGTTGACAGGAGTCCCAGCCCCTCTCGCACCGCAGAAAGCTGAGTCCACAGAGGCAAGTCTTCAGCTCTAGCAACAGGCACGCTGGCGACTGGGACCACTTTTCATTCCTACCCCAGGCTTCTTGCCAGCCCCCCCGTTAATCGGCATGGCTTCTCCAGTGCCAAGGTCTGCCACGCGGGGCCTTTCCTTCCTCTTCCGGGGCAGGCGTGTGGGAAGGGCAGTTGGAATCCAATCCGCCACACGCGGAGCGCGTTCAGGGTCCCACCTGGACAAGTATCTGGGATGTGGGAGCTGTTCATCATTCCTTCCCTCTATTTTAAACTCTGGCCGGGCAGGAACAAGTGTTCTGTCGCCTGTGGCCTCAAGTGCAGCGCCTTGCTCACGTGCTCAATAAATATTTGTTGAATTAAATTTAAATAAACCCACAGCAGCAGGACACACTGCTTCATCGTTGTAATCATCACCCAGCATTCAAGAAAGGGCAATGTCAAGAGGAGACGGAGGCTTATGTGCTCCTCCGATGCACTGTCCCTCTAGACACAAGGCTATCTGACGAATGTGCAACCCTCAGCCCTGGCCAGGATTAGGTAACCACGCTTCTCGCTCCTGGCATCTTTGCCCAGGATCCCCTTCCCCTTCTGTAGCCCCAGGCAATCTCCTCTACCCTCTTCGAATTGTTCAATTCAGCCTGATTCTTTTCAACAAACTCAAATTTTACATGGGATATAATGTTGAAGGAAATATCAACTCTGCTCTTGTGGAATTCACAGTCTTCCTAGCTGTGTGACCTTAAGAGAATTATTGAGACTTTCTGTGCCTCAGTTTCCTCATCTATAACACTGCTACAGCAATAGCACATCCTTGGAGGAGTTGTCATGGAGGCTAAATAGATTAAAAGCATAATATACTTAAAAGTGATACACAGAAAGCATGTAATAAATGTTATTTATTATAATTCTTCAGGTCAACACCACAGTGATGATAATCTGGCTGCCGTCTAAGCCCTTCTTCCTTTCCCTGATGCCCCTCTACCCCCGCACTCTGATTTTCCATGGTTCTCTGATTCTTCGTGTGATAATGTTTGAAAGTAATAGACCCTGTGGGTAGAGCGCTGTGTGCCGGCTGGAGTGGACCTGGCATTATGGGGGTGTGATGCCAAAACTCAGGCTACTGCTTTATTTTCTGCAGTTTCGGTTCACAGTGGGGCCAGCTCAGCACTACAGGGGTTTCCGATGACAGTATCAGGTAGGCAATATGAGCTGTACTTCCTAGCAGTGTTTCCAAATTGAGTTTTTCAAAGCCTTAAGTTGATTATCAATATACTTATCTTGAGAAATTATGTTTTTGGAATATTGCTTTGGAAGTTCTGCCTGAGTGCCTTCTAGAATGTTCTTTATTCTCAGCATCTCCCTGCTGTGGACTTACCTTCTGGATTAAATTGCTTTTTGACAAGGTTTTCTAATAAATCACAAATTGCACTCTTGGGAAGGATCTAAATGAGACCTATTTTTTTAATTGAGGTCAGCTCCATTGTTTTAGAAGGATCAATTATATTACTGTTATTTGAAAACAAAACCAAACCCAAAACCCTTTGCCATGAAGTACATGTAACTCTGGCACTGAAAATGCAGACACTACTCCTAAGTGATAGGATTGTGGTTTCTGATGGTATGATCGGACGCCATTGTTCTCAGCAGGAAGAGGGGCAGTGCCAGGCACCTTCTCACCCTGTCCTGCAGGAGCACATTGAAGGGCACACTCAGTCCTGAAGTTTCCAGAATGGGTGTGTTTTCCATTCCCGTTGAGAGGCAGTGGTTTGTAAATATTGCGAGAAACCCAGGATGAAAAGGTTAAGCTAGTACATTTTGGCTAGATGAGGATTAATTACGAGATGATTTGCAAGGACTATTATTTGTGTGCTCAATTTACTGACCTTTTCCTCCACCCTCCCCTTTCTAGGATGAAGCTTGGTGCTCTGTGCTCATTATCTTTAAATGTTTTCTTTTCTCTGTACCATCAGCCCATTCATTTTATTTGGTACTTTTAAAATGCAGTAATTTGGAGCAGTAGGCTTCATTGATTCTTAGGAATAGAACATTTAGTAGGCACAGCTATGAAGGCCTGAGGAAACGTCTTTATGATCATTGGGAGCTCTCTGGCACTAAGACTGGGGTCCTAGTCCAGGCTGGCAAGGATCCCAGCAGATACCCTCCAGTGCTCTGTGGGCAGCAGGCATGTCTGAAAGCCCTACAAACAAGTTTTAAAATCAAGTTTAAGTACCACTTTGCTATTTTTTGGCTATTAAGGAATAATAATCTACTTTGTTGATTAACTTGATTAATTTTGTTGATTAACTAGAGTCTTTTTTCATTTATTTCTGGGTTTTTTTGGGTCAGCCTTTGCACCAATTGTTCTTTGTTGCTGCTCTTGTCAACTTTAAAACTAAAATAGCCAGTTATTTTACTAGCAGAATGAATTTATTCAGGAATAACAGGGAAGGGTAACTTGGGGCAAGGAAACGAAGGTGATCCATAGGCAAGCCCTGAGAACAGAGGACAAGGACTTGCTTTTATAGATGAGAGGAGGAAACTGGGGAGGGTGGCTTTGAACAAAAGTTCACTGGAGAAGAACAAGAGTTTGAAGTTGTGGCAGCTTCTCATTGGCTACGAGCGGTGGCTAGTTCATTGTTGCTGGGGCAGGGAGGGATCGTCCTTCTTTTTCTTAAAAGCAGATGAAATTTCTATGTAAAAAATGTCCTCCCTTAGGGCACGTATTGCATGGTGCACTGGGTGTTATATGCAACTAATGAATCATCGAACTTTACATTGGAAACCGGGGATGTACTGTATGGTGACTACCATAATATAATAAAAAATCATTAAAAAAAAATGTCCTCCCTTGTCAAGATAATTCTTACCGTCCTTCTTTCTACGGGTTATGCCTGCTGCAAGGAGTGGTATGTGTGTGAGCACGCCCCCTTCGGGGCTTCCCGACTCCATTTTGATAGAGGCTTCCTTGATTTATTTGTTTTCACCTGTCCCGGGGGGGCTGCGGGGAAGATTTCAGGGTGGGCCCTGCGCATTCTGAGAGTGCCTAACTCTGCTTTGTCTGAGCGTTCTACCAAACTCAGGTTCTCCTGCCTCCGAGCCCCCTAGGTCACCACTGCGGGGGACAAGAGCTGGGGAGGAGGTTCATGTGAGGATGGAGAACTTGAGCGGGACGGGCAGGCTGGCCAGGCATGTCTGTGGGTTCTAGTCTGAGGCTGTTGATGGAAGAAGTAGGTATGGAAGGAGAAGTGCCCTTTTTGGTTTCCCAGTGCTCCTGCGTCCTGAGTTGGGGCATCCAGGGCTGTGAGAAGATAAGGATAAGCGTGGCTCAAAGGCAAAAATGCTGGAGGTCTTATTTTGACTTGTGGCTCTTCCCCAGGCAATCTTTCTGCTTCTTGACCTTGACCACCTAATGATTTGAAAAAAGAAGCTTGACCTCAAAAAACAGAGGAAACAGAGCTTTGTGGACTGTTGGATGTCTTTCCTCCATTTGGTTCTGGCTAGAAATTCTGGTTAAAAAAATAGGAGAGGGCAAGGGGAGCTAGAAATAAGGACTAAAACGAGAATCTGTTGTTTTGTTTGGGTTTTACCGATCTCTGTCTATCCATTCTACTTTAAGCAAAACTTAATTTAAATATACAAATCTTGATTTAAAAAAAGACACCACTTAAGAATTTGAGAAAAGCTTGTGTAAAAACGTTCATCATGTTTTAGAACCCAATCCCTTGGTGTGTTATAAGTATGAATTGATTATGGAGGAAACAATTTACATACAACTTCTCAAGAGCACGTCTAACCATGGGAAGTGCGCTACCTCAGAGCCGACAGTAAGGGTGGGCTGTTCTGAAGGTTTGCCCAAGTCCCTTAGCTCGTGTACATGTTCGTAACTACTGAATCCCAATCAGGATGTCTTGACTTTTTGGACTGCTCTGCATTGCAGAATTTTAAATTGCTACTTGCTGACAAGGCAAAGTTGAAGGTGAGGGGCAAGTCTCAGTATCAGCAGGAGCTAGATGAGCTTTGATAGGACTAAGAAAGATGCGGTTTCCAGGGCTTTGACATTTCATTCTCTTGTTATATAGCAGCTATAAAAAAGTCACTAACATTTTCCTGTCTTCCTTACTGATCCACACCAGCAAGAGGAGAAATGAGGGTCCCAGTCTCATGCCTAATTTGCTGGCTTACCTGGTGAAAGGAGCTATGAGATACTCGCGGCAATGGGGCTCATGTCAGCAGCTCACCCAAGCAGAAGTCCACCCCAGAGGCGACGGAGATGTGGAAGCGCTGCACGTGAAGGTCCTTTTCCTGAAAAACCCAGTAGGAATGATTCCTGAAGGCCATTTCTGAAGTTATTTCCATAATGTGCATTTGCTGAAAACGGAAGAAAATGAAAGATGCTAATATTCGAATATCATGAAGCTCGATATAGTACACATCAGGACATTTCACATTTAACTTAAAGATTCACCCAAGTGTTCACTGACCAGTTGCTTTCTTAAACCTGGAGACTAATTTTTTTTCTTATTCAGGAGTCTGCTCTGTACGTGGCTTCCCCCCTTAATATGTAGGATGTTACGGCACTGAAAATATTACTGATGCAGATTTTATTCGCAGACCATTGAGTCTATTTAGATATGTCATACTCATAAAAGCTCATGTTTATTGAAGAGGGTTATTAAATTTACTGTAAGATTTCATAAAGACCCTTTTAAGTGAAAAATGCAGGTAGAATGGTTTGAGTGGATGCTTTATAAACCTTTTACGGGTCAAAAAAAAAAGTTCTAAATGCAAATGTCTTTCGTGGAAAGTAAAAGCAATTTGTTTTTCTCATTAGGTGCCAGATAGTCAGCTAACATGAGGATGACAGATTTTGAGATCTATGAAATCAGAGCCAGCTTTCTTTAACAGAGGACTGCTAGCTGCTTACCTTCTCTATCAAAATGAGCATTCCAGTCTAAGGTTAGGTACAGATATATAAATGTCTGCCTGGTTTGGGAATGGTTCTGTTCGAACCCTAAATATATTATTGAGAGGATTGCAACACATTTAGTTTAAAACATACATACACAAAAACACACACACACACACACATGCTTATATGCGCGCATGCACGCACACACACACACACACACACTTTTACAGACTACACTGTAATTAAAGATATTCATCACTATGTTCATTTGAACTGGTACAATAAGAGTATCTCACGCTGTTTCCCTTCATTACTATGCAAGGCCAGAGCTTATATTTCTTGATTTGGAATGATGCCAGAGAGTCATTTCAATATTTGAGCTTTATACATTATTATTAATCATGATGATGATGTACTTTTCAATATTCATGGTACTTCGCAACAATTTTTATTAGCTGTTTCTTTTAACAGCTGAATCTGGTCAAGAAAAATTACTACTACTCTTGCAGGCGAAGAAACAGAGGCACAGAGAGATACATGACTTCTGGGTCACACACAAGGATCATTGGCATAGCTGGTATCAAAACCCACAGTCTTGTATTTGTACATCCTGACACTGGGGTTCTTCTCACAAGTTCTCTCTTTTTTTTTTTTTTTTGAGAATAAATTTTCACATTAGAAACGAGATATATTCGGGAAGCTTAAAAAATACCATCGAGTAACACAGTGTTGGGCACATGATTGGTTTTCAACAAATATTAGCTAAAGAAATGTAAAAATATTCGTTGGCGGTTCAAAGCATAGGGTTTTAAAAATAAGGCTTTGTTTGTGTAAAAGTAACATATTCTGAGTTAATTAATGGTAATTGGAATAGGACACCAGTTAGTGGGTAAGTTGGATATATTGCCTGTTTTGGAGTTACGTGATAAATCACTGCAGGATAATAATGAGAGCATATGTCTCCAACAGCTTTTCAGTAAAGGTGTGATGTTCTAAACGTAAACTAGTGGACCAAAGAGATAGTGAAGATTTATTTGCTTTCTGTTGGCAGAAATAGATTTCTTTCCTTAGCCTAATAATGAGGATGCATTAAAAATGTTTATACAATAACCTCAGTTAAAATTATAAAAAGAAAAAAAGTACTATAATTAAAATGCCTACAAACCCCAAAGGGCCATCTCAGCCTTAAATTAATATCATCGAGACAGATTGCATCCCACGAACCTAGCTGTTCCCTGTATACGGCAGAGATGTGACCATGGTAATGCCATATTGCTTGTGGCCCCTGACAAGAGAAGCACATTATCCCATCAGTTAATCTGTACCCACCAGTGTCTTTGTGTTTCACTATCATATTGCTTTTTTTTTTTTTTTTTTTTTTTTTTTTTTTAAGATTTTATTTATTTATTTGACAGAGATAGAGACAGCCAGCGAGAGAGAGAACACAAGCAGGGGGAGTAGGAGAGGAAGAAGCAGGCTCATAGCAGAGGAGCCTGATGTGGGGCTCGATCCCACAACGCCGGGATCACGCCCTGAGCCGAAGGCAGACGCTTAACCGCTGTGCCACCCAGGCGCCCCCATATTGCTTTTGAAATGTCTGGATCTGGTGTCTTGACAAATTCTAATTTAGGAGGTTTAAATATAGCTCGTTCAATTTTTGTTCAAAAAGTATATAACATTCTAAATGTTTCTTTCTTAAAAATTATGTTGTGCAGTTCTGTCACCGTTCAAAGAAAATGTCTAATCCACAGGAGGAATGCTGAGCTCTGTGGTATCCAGAACAATCTTTGCTCATGGCTTCCTACTGTAATGACCAGGCAAGCTGGATGCTCTCTATATCATTGCAGGAGAGCAGGATAGACATTTGTCTCTGTTTTTACTTTTAATTTGTATTGAAGTATAATAACCTACAATGTTATATTCGTTTCAACATTTGTCTCCATTTTTAGACTGTCTATCAGATCATTCATCATGGGACTGACCCACTTTTTCACACTTCTTGGATTTGGAATAATTTAGTAAAATTAGACAAGCCAATTTGCAGTTTGTTTTTAAAGGTATTATTATAGGCAGTACTGCGAATCATAATTCTAAGCTTAACACAACCTGCATGTATGCAGTGAAAATGTTTTCTAACTGGACTTGATTGTTTTGATTCAATTCCGACCCTTTGCCCTATTTGAATCAGCTTTGGCCGTCAAAGAAGCAGAGAAGGGAGGAACTCTGGGCCAGACAACATAGCCTTTTTATGCCTAAGGTTTGGTGGCTCCAGGGTGCTTGAGACAGTCCTGTGTTTCCTGGGGCAATACTGTGTTATATCCTCACGATGAACTTGGGATTCGCTCAGCAAACGCTTATTGTGTGTGAGGCACACCACCGAATCTGCTAAGACCTCAGAGCAGAATCCCTGTAACTAGCATCTGTTGTGCTCTCGTTAGCTAAATACGCTGACCTGGGTTTGGGATGGCCCGAACCTAAGGTCCTGGCGGAGAGATACCACCCCGAGGATGCTGGCAGCTTGGAAAGAGCCACATTGAAATAAGGCGGCAGGGGTCACCCACGAAACAGGCGTAATAACAGCACTCTGTTTATCATGTGCAGTAAAATATTGGGCAAAAGAATGTATCTAGGCTTGTGTGACAGCAGAGTCTACTTGTCCCCGTCACCATATCATCTGCTTTGCCAGCAATACATTTCCAATGACTGAGCACATTATGCACAGTAGGTGGGATTAGAATGTCTTCAGGAATCTTTAATGCCTTCCTATCTTGTGAATGGTTTCCTTAGGCAAATACTGATTTCAAAACACGTGCTTCCTTAAGAGTACACTTACTGTGATAAGCACTGAGTAATGTACGGAATTGTTCAATTACTATATTGGACACCTAAAACTAATATAACTGTATGTTATTTATACTGGAATTAAAATTAAAAAATATGTGCTTCTTAAATATACAGTTGTTTAATGGGTGATCACATGAAATGGGTATTACAACTTTAGTTTTTGCTGTATAACCATTGTCTCTTCCTCCCCTGTACCCCACCCAAGCTCAAAAGAAGAAAGAAATAGAATCATATTGACACACAAAGAAAACAAAAACCCAACTCCCCAAATGGTTTGGGTCACCTACTCTTGCAAAGACTTGTGGCAATTCTCAAATCTGGAATCACTACTAACTAAAAGGAAGTTCTTCACCTCTCCCCCACCCCCCCACCCCAACTATTTACATAGTTGTAAACAACATAAAGTCAGTTAGACACTTTCAGTAAAATTGCTTTTCTTTTTTGGGGGGGAGGGGCAAAGGGAGAGGGAGAGAGAAAATCCCAAACAGGCTCCATGCCACGTGTGCAGAGCCCATAATGGGGCTTGATCTCACCACCCTGAGATCATGACCTGAGCCAAAATCAAGAGTCTGATGCTTAACCGACTGAGCAACCCAAGTGTCCCGGTAAAATTGCTCTTTTAATTTTCAAAGTCTACAAATCATAAGGAGGGCTCTATGCTATTGTAGTTATAACACTGCAAAAACCGAGCGAAGCATAATAGCAAGAACCATAGCAGTAACGATAGCTAATACGCAGTGATCACGCACTGTGTGCTAGTTACTGTGCTGAGAGCTTTTATGTATTTGCTTACTGAATACAAGTAACTGTGAAGGAGGTAGTATACTTAGCCGCATTTTATGGATGAGGACACTGAGGCACAGAGGGTTTAGTACTTGTCCATGATCACGTAGCTAGTAAGCGACAGAGCTGTGTTATGGACCCAGGCAGTCTGGCTCCAGACCTTGCATCTTAAATACTCAACTATTCATACCCTTTTTGTAAAATCATTTAAGTACCTAGTTTTGCTTATGTTTTACTAATCTGGTAGCTCACCAAGAGGAAACATCTACATGCATACTCGTTTCTTTTGGGCTTAATCTTTCTTGCTTAAAAAGTTCCCTTGTGAATCCATGCACATGGTAAGAAATCAAAACTGTGCAATGAATCCAGGGCACAGGAAGTCTCTCACCCAGTTGTGTTGCTTTCACTTTCCCCAGCCGGAGGCAGACCTTGTCCCCAATTTCCTACGAATCCTTCTAGAGGTATTCTGTGCACATACAAGCTTGTATTTCAAATCACTTTAAAAAAGCGGTTGAAGTTTCTACACAGACAGTTTGAAACAACAGCATCCTCACATCAGTGACACCAAATGTGTCCTGGAAAACCAAGAGACCCAGACACTTAGATAATCATATTCAGTTGGGCATATGGGCTGGGACACTCCAGTTCCTGCTGTTCCCAGCTTATGGAAGCACAGCTAAGAAGGTTATAAATGTGACATGTTTAGTCTACCGGGACCCAGGTACACATCGTGCTCAGAACCCTTGGCCATTTGCTACTTACAGCACCATCGAAGAGTGCCAACAGAACCTGCTTCAAAGACAATCTGTCCCAGAAGAAACACGTACATTTTTTTCCAGTGGGGACACCAAATTCTAGTTAAGATGAGGATGTGTCATACTTACCTGGCAGGGAAAATACCATCATCACAAAGGTGTTTTTCCCAGGGCGAGGCTTATCCATTGCACAAAGGTGATGTTGACCTCTGCAGTTTCCCCAACTGTGGGAAACTCAATGGCATAATTTGCGGTGGAGGACTTCTTCACACTTAAAAAAAAAAAAAAAAGATGTTGTATCTTTGTGTACAAATCAAGTTAAAAATATGGGAATTTAAAAAACAACTCTTTGTTTAAAAAAAGTGTATTTTCATTGCTCTAGCAAGCTTACTTCTAGAAATTTATCCAAAGACTCAGCTACATGGTTGTTCATGACAACTATTTGGGGACAAAGCAAAATAACCAACAACTGAGGCTTGGTTAAATAAATTACATTAATTGAATAGAAAGTCACCTAACCATTCAGAAAATGAAAAGAATATTAAGTGATACAAAAAGTTGTTTACAATACATAGCTAAGTAGAGAGAGCAATATATAGAGAAGGATGTACACAGAACCACATTATTTACTGGATACGGGGAGTGTAATACGAGCGAGACCAGGGGCGAGAGCTAGTGGAATGATTCACAAAAATAGTAACCTTTTCTAGGTGGTAATAGGCAATTTTGATGGAGGCTTTTCAGTGCTTTTTTAAAATCGAAAAAACTTAACGGTGAATACTTTGCAGCTTTTTTGAAAATAAAACAAAACAATTTTTTAAAAAATTTAAGAACAATTGATGAGCTCCTCAAGAAACCAGTTGTAGATTATTTACTAACCAGATATTTAAGTAGATTTTTCTTGGTTATAATCTAATATTTTTTTCAAACATCTGCTAGCTTGTCTCTCTCCTGCCTTTGAAATTGAACCCCTTTATGATGCACTGATTAAGGTAACGTGTGACCCCTTCGCAATGTCTTCGGACTATTATCTGGCAGGCAATTCTTGTTTCTAATTTAGATGTGTTGCCTGAGCTTTGCTGAACAGACCCCAGAATTTTTCAGTTAATAGTGACAGTGAACATTCACAGGACTGTCACCTGTCCCTTGAACTGGGCGAAGTGTTTTTCTAGTGGGCTTTCCCCGAATCTCTAAGGGGCACGGACTACCACTGTGTTGTCTTTACAGATGTGGAAACTGAGGCTCCCAGAGGTTAAGTAACATGCCCAAGGTTATAGAGTAGATAAAATGGAAGAGCCATTATTCCACAACTTGGGCTCTGACTCAGTATAAAAAGCTATGCTGCCCTCTAAGACTGTGCCGTCTCAGATTTGATGATCGGAGGTTTTTAAAGCATCTTATAAATCCCATTTTGTAGACAATGAAATTGAGCCAGGAAATGGGTGATGTGTACGTGCTCAGAAAGATAATCCACGGAAAGGCAGATACAATCCAGCATCCCCAGGGTCTTGTCTCCGCATTTAGGGCTAACTCACTTTTCAGGAGAACATAAACCACTCCAGCGTCCTGCATGGCACTGTGATGACATAAGGGGAATGTGATTTTTGAGCCACTCAATAATGGAGGAGATGGAAATCTTCCCACCTCATCTTGCTTATTACTGATTGTGCGCACAACACTCACCCAACAAGATCATTTTCAAGAGATGATTACTTCAGTGTGCCCAGGCCTGCAGGACGTAAGTACATGGGCAGTGGTGGTAAGAGCTATAATTATTCTTAATGGGAAAATATGCAGGTAATGACTTGGACGATCATGTATCTGTAATGTATGAGTTCCAAAGCCCAATGAAGTAATTAAGCAATCTGCAAACATGCGGGGGAAAAAAGCCGGAAATGAAAAAGAACCAGAATAATGTTCCTTTTGAATAACTGGCAAACTTTCTGAAAGGGGAGTCATAAACAGAAGAGCTCTTTCTAATCGATCTGTCCATCCGTCTACCTGTCCATCCTTCTATCCATCTTGCTTGCTTGGTCTTATAGGCAAATATTTTTCCATCTTAGAGTACTAAGTATTTGTCAGGGGCCAGTTTTTCCAAGTTATCAGCTCAAAGGATAGTATTTGTTCTTCCTGGTTTGTGAATTTGCATACAGCTTTAGCCTTATTGAGTGCGTTCACATATCTGAGACCCTCTCTTGCTCAAGAGCAGTGGTAGGAGAGAGCAGGAATAGTCCCCACAGATTGGAAGCTCTGAGTGTGAATCCCACCTCCTCTACTCCATGGTTGACCTTGCTAATGGCGCTCTTCCTTAGGGTGATGATTCTTACCTCGTGGGCGGGGTTCGAAGACTAGGAGAAAGTGCTCCATTGTGACAGAGCTGTGAGGGGTGTACCTATTAAGTGTGGCCATTATTATTATTAGAGTAGCTTTCTTTTCCCTGCTTTGTAAATGAGGAATCCGAGGCACAGTGATCTGTCCTAAGGCATAGAACTGGTTGGAGGCAGAAAACTCAGATTTTCTGCTTGTTTTGAGCTCAAGGTGGTGTGTTCTCAAAAAAAGAGAGAGAAAGAAAAAGAAAAAAGAAAAAGGAGAGGGTTTGGTGCTTGATCTTGGGGATGCGATAAACCTGGAGTTGGTCTGAGCATCAAGAATAAAAGATTTTCTAACAATAGGCTCTTTGAAATGGTGGGTGTAGAGAAACTATCTGTAAACATGTAAACCAGTCCAATCAAAGGGGGTACTTTTGAGGAATACTAAACCAATATATTAGTCTTCTGAAGGATTTATGGAGTAAAAGGCAGGGAGGAAATGGCCAGATTAGGGCTGTCCAGGGAGCAATTAGCAGCACTTACCAACTATTAAAGCACTTTGTCCTTAGAAAACACAACAGAAATTTAGAGAGAAAGGGCTTCCTTTCCCCCACTTTGAAAATGCAGGCTCTCTGATGCTTAAAGCAAAAGTGCTGCTGTGAAGTTTGCAAGAGGTTGTCCTATGATTAATTCATGCTGTAGCTTTTAAGTTTCTGTATAGTAGTATCTTGGGTTATGATTTTTTCACTGTCACTAACAAAGCAGCTTCAGGCCAAGGCAGGATTTTGAGCCAGGAGAACTTGAGGAGCCCACAGAAAATGTTGAGGGATGTTCGCGGTGGCCCAGTAGGTGGCAGCCTCCCCTCTGAGTTAATGCCTCACTGTTGCCTAGCAAGAGACTTGGGAGCAGGGTGGGTGGGGGAAGCTTCTGGCTTGATTTATTTAAAAAAAAAAAAAAAAAAAAAAGAAGGCTTTTTTTTCAAGGTGCACTGGGGAAAATGGCAAGTAAGGGAGGTATGGCATTAAACTTTTTCCTCTCCTATCCATAGCGGATAATTATTTGCTGGCTTCTACATACACTTAGATAAAGTGCTTCTGATTTAAGCCTGCGTTGTTTTGTATGATGCCGTGTCAAGATGCTACATGTTTCTCCCACTATTGAATATTCTTATTATTTTGCTAACATTTTGTAAAAGATGCTGGCTTTCTTTAAATAAAAAGGCAAGTAAATATACTATAAGCACAGATAAAAACTTAGTTTTTTGGGGAAAAAGTTTAATTAGTGTTTCTTTCCATCTGGGCGGAAAAAAAAATTGTGAACACCTCTCCTTCCCCCAAGCACTTGTGAGCACTGACCTATGGTTTGTGGCTGCAGTCACTCCTTTTGGAGCCTGGTACCCTTACCTTTCATCCTGGTGCTGACACTCTCTGCTGTCATCTCATTCCTGCTCCATCCTGTTGTTGTTTCTGGGTGAGACTGACTACTTACTTCCTCTGTTGCATCTGAAGTTGTAGGTCCAGCCTCTTAGGCTACATCTCTATATTTCTTGAATAAGGAAAAGGAAAGAAGCTGAGTGTGTGTGTGTGGGGTGGGGAGGGTAAGGAGAAGAGCTAACATTCATGGATTCCTTATTTTGTACCAGGCACAGTACTAGTTACAAATATTATCTCATGTAATTCTTAAGTGAGGGGGCTGGAGCGAATGGGAATGGGATTGATACTGTCTCCACTTTAGAATGAGGAAAATGAAGGCTCAAAGAGATAAAGTAACTTGCTCCTGGTCACTCAGCTCGTAAGAGCCAGGATATGAGATAGAAGCTTTATGTCAGGGATGTTCAAATTGATTTCTAATCCCCTGACTCCATTTTAAAGGTGTATTGGCATTTACCCTTGGGCTATGTAGAATGAGTGCTTTGTCAGCAAAACAAACCTATCGTGACTCCTTTTGCCTTATTGTGATATATGCATTTCATCTTTTTCAAATTAAAACCTTTAAAAACCAGAAATATGCAGCCCTGACTCTCAACTTGAACCTAAGCTACTTTTACCTTAGAGTTCAGATTTGTGTGGGCATCTCTAAAGGACCTGATGAGTTAATCTTTAAGGGTTCATTTGCATGAGAAGGAGGAGCCCAAATTCGGAGGAAGACATGCATAGAGATCTGAGGGGAAGGGTTAGCAAGAAGTCTTAGGATCATCCAGCTCTGTCAGAGTGATGGAAACTGGGGACTAAAAGTAAAATCTGAAAGAGTCATTTGAAAACTCAGTAAGACACGTGGAGCCCTCTATACTGGGGACTCATGTTATAAACAAGGTCAGAAAGGTATGGAGGAGAAATGTTTCTTCATTTCAGCATCATCCAAATGTATAGCATGAGCCATATCCATTTTGACTTTGACTCTTTGGAGTGCCCTTAGCAAATGAGAATGGGTGGTCTTATCTTGGTGAATGGGCTACAGGGGGAGAAATATTTCATAATTGTTATTGTGGTGATGAATCAGGGAAACCCCAGTTACCCAAAGAAGAAATAATGGCCGAATGCTTTGTGTTGAGTTTGGGATTTTGAGGTGGAGGGCTCTGACATAATCTCAAATTATACCACGAGGGCAGCTCTTACTTGATTTACTCAAAAGGCAACTCTGGTTCTCACCCATTTAATGGGTCTCTCGAGGTGAGATTCATGAGGAGGTAATGAACAGACAAGAAATCCTGCTTAATTAGGTCTTCAGTTGATATTAACATGATATTAACATGATCTGTATTCCCTTTTATTCCCCCGTCCTGCCATCTAACCCATTTCTGAAGGGCAGAGTAATTAGTAGAAGAAAAGGGACAGACCTCATCCAGGCTTGGTGATGGAAATATGGGTAACGTTTTTCCAAAAATAACTTCCAGAGGGAGGAGGACATGATTGTTGTTGCCTTCAAACATTTGAAGACCTATTTTATGAAAGAGGCATCATACTTATTTTGTTTGCCTCAAGACGTAGAACTTGGGCCACTGAGTAAAAGTTATAGGGAGGGAGACATTAGCTCATCCAATGTAAGGGAGAATTAGAGACTGTCAAAGCAATGCAGAGATGGAATGCGCTGCTTTAGAAGAGAGTGAATTTTTTACCACTGGAGATGTCCAAGCAGAGGTCCGAAGCCACCTGGTGGGATTATCCTAGAAAGAGAGAATAGGAAGGGTGAGAGTAGCAGGCCTTGAATGTTCTTTCCAACCTTGAGGTTCTGAGATTCTGCAATCATATAACTAGACTGCCTGGATTGTACTGAATCTAGTAAAAGTAAAAAACCTTTTCCTATGACTATAGGAAGTAGTCCAATAGTCCAAACAAAGCAAGAAAGCTTAAGCTTCCTTGACCCTTGAGTGTGACACAGGAGGACCTCAATCCCGCTATTTCATGGGATGAAAATTACATAAGTCTGCCCAGTGATGTGATCCTGCTTCTTAAGTACCTTGCCTCTGTTCTATTGTTGCATCATTCTGGAGAAAAGATGAGTTGCTTTACTGATAATCCATTCACGACAAGTATTTTGTGAGTTTCTGTAGCATTTACTTAAGATTTGGAAGTTACAGGGTGGTTATTTCCTTGTATAATTCACATCCTTTCTTCATTTCCTGCCTGTATCACTCTCTTTTCCTTTCTTAAACAAGGAAATTTTTCATGCAGATCCGTTCTGTGAACACTTAAGTTTTTTGAGTTTTGGTCTTCTGATCTGTATTAGTCAGGATAGGTGACATATTAACTCTAAAATCTTACGGGCTTCCACAACAAAAGCTTTTTTTCCCCATTTTTCGTCAATGTCCAATATAGGTCATCAGGGAGGTCTACTTCACAGAGCCACTCAGGGACTCAGGCTGACAGAGACTATACCATTTCACCTTGTACACACTCCTGTATGTTTCTACTTCAAATCAACACATGATGTCACCTCCAAAGCCCATTGGCCAGAAGATGACCCATGTGGTCTCCAACTTTAAGGGGCTAGGAAATACAGGGAGACCATAGCAGAGTTGGTAAGGATTGCTGTTTCTGCCTCCTACTCAAAGTAGAAACTTTCCCAACCAAGAGGGCTCCCTCCTCAAAAGGAATTCTCACAACTCTTACTAAAAGAATGGTATTTTACCTTTGACTTACATTCCAATTCTCAAGTTAATTTTGCCACAACTCAGCAATAACTTCTGAGGTAAATATTTCAATTCGGAAGGTAAGACCTCAGTTTGGCCGAGGTTAATATTATGTTTGTTGCCCAACTTAATGGGCATTATTTACAAAGTTTAGAAGAAGCCGCAGCTATTCAAATGCAATACATTAGATGAGCTTGGAGTCACAAATTATTTCTGGTTTAGAAAGAAAGTTATTATGGGGATATAGACTTCATTCTTTCAGTTTTACTATGCTTACATTTTTTGAGCCAAGACCGTCTTTAATAGCATTAACCCAGTCTTTAATAACACTGGTTTGCATGTCAATATTTCTACTATTTGAGAATAGATTGTTTACTGCTAGTTAAAGATGTTTGAGGATTTTCATTACTTCTGACAAAGTTGATGGCAGAAGGGAAATATTCTAATCTAGATTTTAATAGTTTCCTAAATCTGGTTTATCTTTTCAGAAACTGCAATTTACTCTAAAAGCTCAGGTTTTAGATTTTTGCTCCATCTTGGCAGTTGTTTATGGTTATGGAATGTACCCTGCCTCTCAGTTTTTGAGAATTGCTATTCTGGTCCATGATGCTGGTTAGGGTATTTTGTCAGGGAGGCATTTTGTTCCTCACTTTAAAAAAATGGCTTCTAATTTAGGCTGGCCTTCCCTTGTGTACTTTTATGCACATTTTGGGTAAACTTTTCTGAAAGATAAACTTGTGCATGGGCAGGGTGCCTCAGGCAGTTCCTATAAATTGGTTAATGTCAACACAAGTGAGACACTATCTTAGGAACGTATGCTTTCTCAAAATGCCATATTCATGCCAAAAAAGAAACACACAGTTTACCAAAGCAATCAACCTGATAAAATCAAACAAAGCAAGAGCACCCACCAAATAAAAAATGTGGTAAAAGCATTTTTAATATTGTTTTAGTCATTAATGTGGATGGTCTCTGACCCTGGCCTTTCTGCCAATGAGAGCGCTGAGACCCAGATGGGGAAGAAACTCATCCAAGAGCACCATGAGAATTCCAAGGGCCAAATGTGGGTTTTGTGTTGATGGGCAATGAAAAAATGGTGCCCCAGAAAATCCCAAGTGTGGGGGTGTCGAGGAGGCTGAGAGACAAAGAATCAAGCAGCCTCCTGCATGGTTACTCATTGATTCCTTCACTTAAACATGCATGCAATTTTTTATCAGGTGTCAGATCCTGTGGCAGGTGCTGGAGAAAGAACTGAGGACAAGAAAAAAATATCTGTCATTAAGGGGGTTGCTCTCGGTTTTTCTAATACCAAATCAAATTTTATCACTTATTTAGGACCAGGCTCTGGACAAATAGACATGGCTCTTTATAGGTTCCAGACTCTATAGACCGATCTCCTCCAAGTATGTTCCCAACTTTTGCCTGAAATGTTTATCATAATATTGATATTTCTGCGTTATACCATATGCTGTCTCTTAAAATTGAGAAAGGTTATCTTGGAAAAAATGTTATGCTATCAATTAATTTATACATTATTTTGCATAATGCAAGATCCTAAGCAGAAGGCACAAAGGCTTGGTAGTGTGGGTATTGACAGGGGAGGGAAAAGTTAAGAGCAGGAGGATGTAGAGGCCCTGTGGGTATGGTGAGCTGTATCTGAGATGAGAGGAGAGTCTTAAGGGGAGCTGGAGGGGCAGAAAAGCTTCAGTTCGATGGTTCAAATGGCTTTTAATGAAAGGACAACTTCCGACTATGCGGATAGGGATAAGGGAAACAACAGAGGATGCTGAGGCCCCAGACACCAGCAACAGCAGGAAGCCATTGTCCCCTATTATCACAGAGAGGACACCGTGTTATAAGAGACCACTAAATATCAGAGCCTCAACAGAGGGACGACTGGGCAAGCGTTATTATAGTAGAGGGCACAGCCAACGTCAACTAAGTGACTCAGAGGAAGGAGGGAGAGAAGAAGAAATACCTGGGCTCCCTCTTCTTATACCCTCTGACCTCTTGCCGGAAACTCAAATTGGTCAAATCCAGCCGGAACTAGCAAGGGAACTCAAGTGATATCATCCAGAAAAGCCAGGTTTCTGAAGCAGAGAACTGGGTGGAGAAGGGAAGAGAATGGATTTGAATTGGGGGCAAATGGGGAATCACCAGGAGACATTTACAAAGGAGAAAAAACAACCTCCAAACACATGTGGAAGTACAGAATAGAATAACTCCCCATCTACTCATAACCTAGCTTCGATAATTATTAATATTTCATATTTGGTGCAATGAAATATACTTTATGTTCTACTGTTTGAAAGAATCTAATTCCCTATATTAAATCTCTTACTGAGTGAAAAACACAGCAGTTTGTTGGATTGTATCTTATTCAAAGCCATGTTCTACACTAGCTATCCTCCTATTTGAAGAAGCTGGAAAGCTAAAAGCTATATCTTAGGTTGCATTTCACCTAGGATTCGGCATGTGAATTATGTTCAGCCTTCAAAGTGGACTTACATGCAATTTGGAAGGCAGACATTAGGTGGCAGCTATCTCCCTGTAGTGGAGGACGAAAGTTCTACCAGTGCCAAGTGCAGGCTGTGGTTAGACTCCATGTTCTGCTGTGGGGATGCTCATTTCCTGGGAGTGAGGACTTGGGTAGCGTTGCAGCCCCAGTAGCTGAAACACCTTTGTATCATGTTGATGGTGTCAGGAACTTGTGACTCAGTCTAGTGGAGGCCCCCTGAATTTTACCCCTTGAACCTTTCCAGTTTTTGAAACAACCCAATTCCCTATATTACATCTCTTTGAAAAACCTGGAACAGTTTCTGTTTCTTGCACCAAATCCTGATCCTCATGCTAGCTCAGTCCATTTATGGAATTTAATTAGGTTCTGAAGAATGATGTGAACTCTTAGAATTAACAAGAAAAGAGATGGAAGTCTGTTGAAACCCAAGAAGCATTGTTTGTAGCAGTAAGTGATATTTAGTCTTGAAATTAAAAAAAAAAAAAGGCAATGGGAGAATTAATTTCCAAATGATTAGGCACTACTGTTTAATAAAATGCTCACAGAGTCTCTCAGGAATGGTATGTTCTAGAGGTAATGACGGATCAGTTGCACAAGGGCAAGAAGGAATCCGGAGGTCTCAGGTTCACAGGGTGTGGTCTGGGGGCGTGCTGCACTGGACGTGTGGCGAAGTTTGACAGTTACTATGTAGCATCGCTGAACAGGTTACCCGCTGACTTGACTCAATGATGAAAGTCACGTGACGAAAGTGTTCCCATCACATCACTACCAGTGTGGATTTGCCAAGGTGGGTCTGACTGAGGCCCTAAGCAGGGCCTCAAACTCACCCACAGCAGAATGAGCAATATGCTGGCTGTCCCCAGGGGAGGTCTCCATAATGACCCCATGACCCCTCAAGGCAGGAATCAGCATTTCCTTAAATTCATCATAAAGGATCCATTTTCACCAAAGCATCCTGTGAAAATTTTACTGAAGGTTTCATAGGAGAGACTGAAGATATTATTTACATTGCATATGGTAGAGTATTTCACAAAAAAATCCATTTGGACTCATTTCTCTTCCCCAGTCTTTCATTTGGCCAGTAGCTGAAAAAGTGACTTCTCTCTCACTTTCTCTACGCAAGCCACATACTTGGCAAGTCTATCACAGATACGGTGAACACTTTTGGAGGCACAGAAAAGCTCTGGGGCAGCTTATGACAGCAGATTCCTGACATCAGATTAGGATGAGTTCTCCAGTCATCTCTTCTAGCATCTCTAATATGTGAGGGTAACGCCAGGACCTTTCTGTGTTTTTCTCCCCACTTGTAAACTGAGATAATGGCATTTTATTCTCATCTCCTTCCCTATCTCTAGTCTTGTCAGATTATCAGGAAACAATTTTCTGTTTCCTGACAATAAGAAAGTGGATAACTGCAGTTTCCTTTTCTCTAACTGCTTCAGTGGTTTTTGTTGGTGAAAAATCATATTTAGGCTTCAGCTCCTGGAGACTCGCAGTTCAGCCTGTCAGCAGCCATGGGCAAAAATTTCCTCACTTAAGTGCCACATTAAAGTACTTAAATAATATAGCAGAGAAGTGTCTGCTAAAAATGAAATTACATAAACACTATAGTATTGGAGGCCATGTTTCACACGTATTTTCTTACTTAATTCATGTAACCCACCTTAAGTATTATCAGCCATGTTTCACAGTTGAAGAATATCAGGCAAAGAGAAGTTCATTCATTTGTCTGGGCCATGGAGCTCATAAAGAGTGAAACTTAAAATCAATCTCAGGTCTGAGTTAGAAGTGAGTGTTTGTCTGTGTGTGTTGGGGGCCCAGGGAAGAGACAGAACAATCGCAGCCCCCCAGCACAGTCTTCAGCAGGGATCCCTTTCAACAGCCAAATTGAAGGGAAAATGCTAGTTTTACTCTGTGGTTGAGACCGTGCTGGAAGGACAGAAGGGAAAGTGGTGAACTAAGACTATGAAATGTGTAGCGAAAGTAATCCATTTCAAGTAAATAATCACTTCAGCATAATCTTTAATTATAAAATCAGTGCTTGTGCATTGGAGAAAATTAGAAAATACAGATAAAAATAAGAAAATGGAAGCATGTTCTCACTACCCTGGGGTTACCCTGGTTTCCACCTTAATCAGGTGTACTTCCAGATCAACACATGTACGTGTGTATATATGTGTGTGCTTTTAACAGAAAGAGATTATATTATATATTGTTTTGTAACCAGATTCTTTCAGTTAACAATTTCCATACTTCTTTGACAGCAAGTTTGCCCGCTGGCCTCCCCACTATACTATGTGTTGTGTGCGATGATCCCCACCTCTGCTGGCCCTGTTTCCTCTCCTGCTTTCTCCCAGAATCTGGCTGTTTTTTCACAATAGCTGCTTATCTGTGAGCAAAATTTTTGATCTCTTCTAAGTAGAAAGGTAAAAGGCAGGGTGCCTGGGTGTTTCAGTCTTTTAAGTGGCTGACTCCTGGTTTCGGCTGGGGTCATGATCTCACAGATGGTGAGATAGAGCCCCGCCTCGGGCTCCACACTCAGAGGGGAATCTGCTTGAAGATTCTCTCCCTCTGCCTTCCCCCCACTCACTCGATCTCTAAAAGTAAATAAATCCTTAAGAAAAAAAAATTCTGCCTCTGTTTATATAGTTTCTGAAGTCACAGTTCTGTTCAGTGATAATTAATGTGGGAAATGAGGACTCAGGGTGCCCCAAGATCCAACACGGCTTCTGGATCATTATCAAAAAGAGATTCATGTATATCAGGGTTATTTGAGTGTCAGAGGTTGGAATTAGGATTCCAATATTGCATGTACTTGAACGACAACATCCCGCTAACTCTCTTACATCAGTTCTTGAAGGGCTGAGAGATGCCTTGTTGTGTGGGACAAGGTTCTCTCTGGAAGGTAGAAGTAAACACAGGGTTATTACTTGGTCTTGCTGGTATTCTACTTTGTACAGCATCTTTGGAGTATTGTTTTGCTCCCTCAAACTTAGCACCCTGCTTTGTTATGCCTTATTGATTGGAAAAACTACCTCCAAAATGTTGTGGGGTTGATGGGAAAATTTCCTATGGAAATTTATTTTCATATTAAAAATTATAGCACATATCCCAACTGGGGATCACCATGCTGAATAAACAGTGTGCTGACAATACAGTAATTGACAGCTGATGCTGTTTATTGTGTTATCAAATATTTAATTACTGATATTTTATTGCATTCCAATTCTTTATAAATTAACATGGATAATAACACTAGGTATAAGAGGGGATAATAAGACCTATATAGTGGGGAATTTCTTAATGAGTAAACTGAGGTGTTAGATGTAAGATGTTTAATGTGCATCTGGTTAGAGAAGGCAATAAATGTTATCAGCAAAAGAAAAAAAAATGGACAAACAACATGTGGGAGGCCCTCTGGTTCACAAAGTAGAAGATTAGGGGCGTCTGGGTGGCGCAGTCGTTAAGCATCTGCCTTCGGCTCAGGGCGTGATCCCAGCATTCTGGGATCGAGCCCCACATCAGGCTTCTCCCCTAGGAGCCTGCTTCTTCCTCTCCCACTCCCCCTGCTTGTGTTCCCTCTCTCGCTGGCTGTCTCTCTCTGTCAAATAAATAAATAAAATCTTAAAAAAAAAAAAAAGTAGATTAGGGTTTTGACCTTGGGTCCTATGAGTCCAAGGTCAGTGCTCTTTATCGCACTATCTAGTATTTTACTGCTATCGTTCTTTACCTCTATCTCTACAAATGAGTGCTTCATAAAATGCAAAGTGTTGAAATACATTCTTGTGGGAGACTGTGAAACTGCCTTCCACGATGTTGTAAAGACTAGATATGTTTTGGATCTGGAGTAGTTTGGGCAATCCCACACGTTGGGTGTGGTAGAGCAGAGAGGCTCTCTCCGTCCCTCCCAGATCTTCCTGTCCGTTAAATGTGACATAAAGGTCAACCAGGTGAGAAACGTGTCTTATCGGGGGCTGAACAGATACTGTCTCCCTTTCCCTCCCCAGAAACCCTCTCGTCCGGCCCCCCACAGCTTTAGGGAGTAGGTAACATTTCACAAGTAAAGATGTGGCTGAAAAGGAACACCCAGCAAAAAGGATCGAATGATTTTGATGGTTGTTTCTCTTTGACAAAATTCAGAGGACTGAGAAGCCACAAAATGAGAGAACTAAAAAAGCGATTCTAATCTAGACTAATGTATGTTGTTTAGTATTTACTTCTGTCAGTACATTAATCATGTCTTATTATGCTTCACGCTAAAGTTATATTAAAAAAGCCCTAATGATAACATTGATGCATTGTCCTTTGTTGTGAGTATAAAGACTTAATTTGATGAATAGAAGTTAAGAAAATGTTTAATCTTCCATTATAGTATAATGATTGAGATTCATCCATCTGCTCCACAATAATAATAATTTATCATGAATGAGAGCATGCTTATGAAATTATGGAGGCATAGAACAGAAATAGGGTTTGTTTTCTTAAGTCAAAAATTTTGACCTTACCCTCTTTTAACTGACCTATGGTTTTATCTTTAAGATTATTCATCATACTCCAGATTCCCCCCCACCTATAATTTTCAACATTCTCATTAATTCTTCTTGGAGGCACTGGAAAATAGAAAAGGATGGATACTTTCAAACATCTCAAGCACTAAATTTCCTCATTTCTGTATATTTAGCAGCATTGTACCCATTTATCTATTTCTTTTCTCTCCATTTAGCATCCTTAAAGGTTTTCTACAGAAAATTTGAGTTTTTAAAAAAACTATTTAGCTAACCTTGACCTGATGTTTTGAATTAGAGGTAAGTTTCTTAAAGCTGGGGTTGTCTACAGAGAAGATGTGAGGGCATGGTTGGAGAAAGCAGGGTAACAAGTTGCATTTTCATTGTGCAATGTATTCTCTATGTTTTCATTGTAACCTTGAGAAAGCACAGATGGGGTGAATGAGGGGACAATCCTACAGAATATTTTGGCAACGTTAGTGTCTGTACCGAGGGGGGATTCTCTCCTTAAGCTTAGATGGAACCAAGAGATAGAAACACTTGACAGAGTTATTAATGATCTAGATGAAGGAACCAACAGGCCCTTCGTAAATTCACTAGTGAAATGAGATGGAGAGGTGTCAGGGCACCCATGTGGAGGGTGGAAACACGTGAGAGGAATGAGATCTATTGGCAGAGGAACAATTCTTTCTGGACAGTGATGATTTAATTTATCTTGGAAATAACTCTCAGTTTTCTAAACAAGTGGATGCGAGTGTAGAAAGAACTTCCTAGGAAAAACGTATTTCTTCTGAAATCCAAGCTTCACCAGGATTGGAGGATGATAGACGTTACTATCCTAAAGGAGTCTGTGTGGCAATGGAATGCAAGAGAAAGGCCAACTGACCTGCTGGCTGCATTAGGAGAGCCATAGAGGAGGGCATGTGTACAAAAAGTTCAGAGAATTAGAGAAATTCAAATACACAATTAAAAACAAACAAACCCAGCATATCCGTGTGCCTATTCTAGTAGCATTTACTGTATTTGCTTCTGACCTACTTTTTTTAAGCCATAAGTTTTTACAGATGCAGTTGAAATCTCTTTTTGTTCCCCTTTGATGTGGTTCCCCTCTTCAGAATTAGCATTTGTGTAAAGTTAGTGTCTATTCTTCCCTTCTGTATCTTTACCCTTTTCTTGGGTATGCATGTATCTGTATAGAGCTTAACTTCCACACAAATGACAATACACCATACCCACATCCTTCAGCAACTTGCTTTTTGGACTCAGCATTGTTTCTAATATTTATACACATTGATACACACCACTCAGTTTATTTAACTGCGGTATAGTATTATATTGTACACACATATCATGATTTGTCTCTCTCTTGGTGAATTAGGTTGTTTCCAATATTTGGCTGTTAAAACCAATCTGCAGTGAACATCTTTTTACATGTCTCTTTGGGAACTTCTGTGAGATTGTTTTCCTAAGATGTATCTATTAGAAGTGGAATGTATGGATCATGAGGTTTTCTAGATTTTCACCAGATTGTTCTCCATCATGTTTGGACTGCCTTATACACCTACCAGCAGTGTACTTCCATTTTGCCACATCCTACACTTTTTTTTTTAAAGATTTTGTTTATTTTATTTGACACAGAAAGAGAGAGAGAGAGAGAGAGCGAGCGAGCATGTGCATAAGCAGGGGGAGCGGCAGGCAGAGGGAGAAGGAAGTAGAGGGAGAGGGAGAAGCAGGCTCCTCACCGAGCAGGGAGCCTGATGCGGGGCTCGATCCCAGCACCATGGGATCATGACCTGAGCCAAAGGCAGGTGCTTAACTGACTGAGCCACCCAGGTGCCCCTATATCCTACACTTCTAAACCTTTTTGTCAATTGATGTAGTTCTCTAAGGTTTTTAATATCTGAAGAGGCCTCAATGGCCTCTTAAGGTCCTTTCTAGGTCTAAGAATCTATTTATTTCCATCACATAGGATTATATTCCACTGTGACTCTTCTATTCTGCCCTAATGAAATTGCTGTTTCGTTAGTGATTGAAAAATTGTAGCCTAGTATCGTGCCCAGCTTAGTCAGTCTTATGAATCAACATTCAAAATATTTTTGAAATCTCTGGTGTTGCAATAATAATAAGACATAAGTTTTGTCAGATCTTTAATGCCAGATACATGCAAGGAATTTACACATTAGGGATGTGTATCCCTTGCCATGTGGGCCAAGAATGCCGTAGAATTTGTGTAAGACAGAGCATGTGTTTCGTGGGGCCCCTGGGCTCCTCCTAGGGAACTCTGAGGGAATCAAGAAGCCAGCCCCACTGTGTCTTACTTCCTGGGAATATAATGGGCTGAGGCAGCCTTCTCTTCCAGTCCTGATTCTAATTACCTTACCTACCTCTCCATGGCAGAGAGGGAAATCCAAAGACTTCACAGACTTGGAGCAAACCCCAAACCTGACAACCTACCATACGAATACAACCATTTCTAAATTCATTCCACCCAGGGTATAGAGAAGTGACATCTTGAAGAAAGAGGAGTCTCTATGAGCCACAGTAAACTGGGGAAAATAACTTGAATTTGAGAAAGCAGATCTGAGGTTAAACCAACACATGTATTCTACCAAACAGTTAGCAAAACAACTGAAAAGCAACTAGAAACAACCTGAATTGACTACATTAATGAATTAGCATGTAGTAATACATGTTTATTGTGATAGAAGGCTGCCGTCATATGAAAAATAAAGAACCAATATAATGCACAAGAATAAAGTTAAAATAACCAGAAGAGCTCGCACCAGAGGCTGAACTGGTCAATCCCCATTCCCTATGGCTCTTCCCAAATGCCTTAGCGGGAGCAACCTGCCAGGAGAGCTTTCTTCCCTTGTACTTCTTTGGTAAACTAGAGAACTAGTTTACCAATAAAAGTTGCTAAAAGCAAATGATAAAGGTGTGTGGCTGGAGAAACTCTTCCAGGTAGATGGACTAGTTTGGGGTGATTCATTGAAAAGAGAAACGGTGGGCACACTATCTCTGGGATTATTCGCTGGGATTTGAAACCAGAGCTAAAGTCTATTCTTAACCACTGCGTTATACTGCCCCTTCTTTAAAGCATTGTTTACTGCTTCGTTCCTGCTTTTGTACAAATAGAAAGCATGCAGCTGTGCATTTCAACTGCAGTGACCATTCCCAATTGGTTCTGTTATCTTCTAACCATTTTAATAAACCAACTCCTCAGATAGAAAAATTAGGTTAAAAAGGTGGTCATATCCTGTTTACTTTAACAGATAAAATATAATTTTAGCTATGCTCTTTCGATGTAAACATAAAAACATTGAAAGCGTAAATAAACTATCAGGCCAACCAAATAGTAATTATTTTGACATTAAACAAGATATCCATCTGCTTTCCCAAATAAATAATCTCTGATGGCCTCTAAAAGACAACAAAACCAGGAGGCATTCGGGGCACTAATGTATGCTCTATATGGGGAGAAAAGAAGCAAATGGTGGTGGATCAAAGGGGGCCCTGAGCAATGAGTAACGTAACACTCATCTCAAATTAAACAGCCATCTCCATGATGTGATGCAGAGTGGTCTACCCACTTTCTTTAGCAGCTGCAAGAAGAGAAGCAGTATTCCAGGGAGAAAGAGAATCCAGGAGGAGGAGGGCAGATGTGGCTGGGGCAGGGGCAGAGAAGGGGAAATAGAAAAAGAACAGAGGAGGCCATCTTTGCATTCAGGCTCCTCCCGTGCTCCATGGAAAGGGTAAGGATCACTCTAGGGCTCCCCGTTCCAGTACGACGGCACATAGAGTCCTTTTCCTTAGCCTGTGGCTGCTTGTGTTTTGGAGCAGTGCTATTTAAAATGCTGGGGAATCTTTGAGAATGTGCTGAAAATATTGGGGCATCTACACAGAAAAATGCAGACCCATCCATGCAAACATTTGCACGTAATGTCAGGGGACACAAAGATTTGCTGAGTCCCACCCACGTACTCCAGGCCACTTCTGCTTCACAGATCCCAGGAAAACAACCCCATTTTTAGAAATTGTTCAACCAATCAAATAATGTTGAATAAGCATCTAAAGTGTGCTTGGCACTAGGTGGATACAAAAGTCAAATGTTATTCCTCCTACTAAGAGCTTATGAATTTAAGGCTGATTTCAAGACAAACCCACAAAACACATAGAGGTTGATTAAATACCAGTCTGAAGTAAATCATAACGGCAAACCTTAGCACTTACGGGGGAACCACTTTCAATACAATGTCAGTGGTTCTCAGACTTCGGCGGGGATCAGAATCACCCGGGAGCTTGTTAAAGCACAGATTGCGGGGCCTGGCCCCCCGAGTTTCTGATTTAGTAAGAATGGGCTGAAGCAGAATTTGCATGTCTAGTTCCCAGATGACATGCTGTTGTACGACGTGAGGCCATACTTTGCAAACCAGCGTATTAATGCCAGCCTCGCAGCAGTCCTATGCTGTGGATTCTATTATTATTCCCGGTTTATAGATGAGGAAGCCAGAGACCAAAGAAGTGAAAGAACTTGTTCAAGGTTGCACAGCTGATAAGAGGCGGAGCCAGAACTGAAATGCAGGCAGTTTGGTTCCAAAACTTTAGTTATGAAAACAGGGGCCTGGCACGTAGTCTATTGCTTGCTGACCACTGCTCTAGGGTCTTATGCTTTTCAAGCATTAAACGCAGAATGGCAATACCAATAGCACTAACCTCACAAGACTGTTAAAAAACCCAACAATGCCTGTTTAGTGCTTAGCACAGCGCCTGACATATAATGAATCAAACCCGATTTGCCCTCATGATAATGTCTGAGAATTCCCAATGTCACAAATCCGCGCTTCGTGTCTGAAATCATCAAGCCTAGCGTCTGGGGGCTGGCCCAGCACAGGGGGGCTTCCCGATTCTGCTGCCTGGTCTTGGGAGAGCACCCCCGGTGCGATGGAGGCTGTCACACAAATACTGTATATTTACCACAACAGTCACTGAGAAGCACTTTCAAGGCTGTTGTTCCCTTATCTGTAAGATGGAGATAATAGTTCCTCTCACTTGGAGTTTTTCTGAGGACTGAAGTATAAAACACTGAGAACAGTGTCTGACATATAGTAAGTGCTAAACGTTATTTTTGTTATTGTAATAATCTGGTATCACCCTCCTAAAACCCCTGCGAAGTAGTGAGAAGGGCAGGTTTTCTGTATCACCTGCATTGTCCAGGCAAGGAAACAGACGCCCAGCGACCTCTGCCGTTCTTTCCTCCCCGCCCCGCCCCAGCGCGCAGCTCCTGCCTTGCGGTTCATGGCTCTTTTCTCTGGCCCAGAGCCAAAGTGACCTTTTCTCTTTAACCTCAAAGCTCTTTGGGAAACTCCTGGTAGGGTCTTCGGGGATCACTTTCCTAACCCGACGGGTCCCTTTCTCGAAGTGTGAATCTTCCTGTACGAAAGCCGGCTCCCCCAGGTGCCTGTGGGTGGAGAGGGCTCCCGGGCTGCGGGGCCCGCGGGTGTGCCCGCAAGCACGCTGCGCTCGCACTGGGTGAGCGAGTCAGATGGAGCTGCACGCTTCGGCTCTCCTCAGGGGCGGAGGCTGGCAGAGAAGCGGGGTACTTGTGAGACGCCGGCCGGGACGTGAGGCTCCCTGCTAGATGTCGACATTAATGCGGGACCCTCGCGCGCCGCTTGCCCCCTGTGAGCACTTTCACGTGTAGCATCTCGTTGTTCGTCCCGTGAGGCCTGTGCAGGAACTGACGCTGTGCGCGTGAGAAGTCAAGCCTCCGAGGTTAAGTGGAGCGCCCAGGATTCTCCTGCCGCCAAGCAGGGCCTGGCACCGGGCGTGGGAATGGATGGGCCGGAGGGAGAAGAGTCTGAGGCCCCCAGTGCTGGGAAGAGCTTTCTCCAGAAGCAGGGAAGCCGCAGGACCCCACCCTGGCAAGAGCAGAGGGCAGGAGGCCAACTGCCCTTCATGGGGCCGACTTGGTACTCAGGGGAGGCTGAGACCGCCCTATGCCTCGCCTGCGCTAGGAAGCTTTAGGGGAGCGGGGGGCCGGGCTCCACTAACTTTTCCTTTAAAGAAGGAGAGAGGGGGGAAAAACCCAAACTCTTGTTAGATTCAAAATCTCAGACGGGGCAAAACAGCTCTCTCTGCTGGCTGTTTCTAGTAGTGGCAGTGGCACAAAACCAGTCCCCCAAATAGTTCATGGTCAGGAGATCCATGAGAGGGAGAAGATACTCAACACGAGCGTTCTTCCAGATGCTCTTCCTCCTGGGTATGGCTGCCACCCCCGTCACCTCTCTGCGGCCGGACTTGTATCCCTCTCTCTCACACACACACAGCCACCCGCCCCTATATACCTACTATTTATTTGGCTCTTTATGCCAGAGACTTTATAGTCATTATTTCATGTCAGTTTTATTATTGTGGCATTATGAAACCCATTAACAACTCGGGGCTGTTCCAAGACTTAAGGAAGTTTATCAGTCACGTAACTTGTTAGTGGTAGAGCCTGGATTCAAACCCCAGTGACTTCAGATAGCAAGCTCTTCCCCACTGTGCTCTCCCTAACCACCACGGGACGCTTCGCTATTCAGTATTTGCCCCACTGCTGCTCACCCTGATGTGCCATCGTCCAGCACGGTGCTGATGCGTCACGGTCACGAAGATACATTCAAAATACAGATCCTAGTCACCCATTTCAGAAACAGCAAATCAAAATTTCCGAGCGTGAGGCCGTGAATCTCTGTCTCACAAAATCCCTCACAGGCGATGCTGATGCAGACAGCTCAGTCCAGGACCGTGAACGGGCTTCTGTAAGCCACTGCCCTGGTGCTTTTCATTCTTCTAGCCCTGCCTGATGTTTAACCTCATTTGCTTTTGCGAAAGAGCACACAGAAGTAAAGAGAGAGCCTCAGGAAGTCTGCCGGCAGATTTCTGAGGTTCAGCTCTGCCCCACGGAGCAGGGAGAGGACGCATTAGTTGGGGACTTCCTCTGGGCAAGTTCCTATGCGAGGTGGGCAGATCGAATTGAGGTGGCTGCTTTGAAAGTGTTAGCCCACAGCTGAAGAGAAGAGGAGAAACACTGGAGGCTCAGGCCATAAAAGAGACTGCTTCTGCAAGGAAACACAGAACCGAGAGAGAAACAGCTTACACTAAGCCTGTGGACAGAGACAGATACTGAGCACGTCAGGTTTACCAGTTAGGATGTTGTTGGCTGCCGTAACAGTAAGAACCCAAACATATGATGGCTCAGATACAACCGTTTATTTCTCACCCAGACAACAAACCAAGGCACATGGTTCATGTTGGTAGATGGCTCTCTTCCATGAGCTGATGGAAGGACCCAGCCTCCTTCACCTTGTGGCTCGGTTATCCCCTGCGGCCTGTCTTCTGCATCCAGCCAGTGGAAGGAGACCAAGAGGGTGGAGGACACACACCTACTTCTTGAAGGCCTTAGGCTTCTAGCCATGTTCTAGGAGACCTCGACTATACGCCTACCCCTAACTAAAGGGGAACAAGGCAATACAGTTTCTCCGTGTGCCCTGAAAGGAGAAGAACATAGCTATGTTCAGCCAGTCTCTGCTACATCGTGTGAGAGGCCCACGGCCTCCAAGCCCGTGGTTAGAGGAGAATCACGGTGATGGCAGGTAAGGTAAAACAGAAATGACTCTGGATCAGTGCTTGGAACTTCAACCTTGGCTAAACTATTCAAGTAATAGGAGACCTGATGTTTGTTACATATCAAGGAAGTTCTGCTGGAACTCCAGGGATGGAGGATGGCACAGAAAAGAAGGCAGAAGGAAGTAACTAGCCAACCAGACAAGCCATGGAACTGTGCCTGTGTTCAAAGACCACATGGAGAACTTGGCCAAGATCATTCAGTAATTTAACCAATAATCGAATTTCCTTTCCCTGTGTCTTGTACCAGGTTACAGCAACGATACAACTTGGATTGGTTTAAACAATAAGGAAAGTTATTGGCTTACAAAACGATTATGCATGGTTACAGGGTGGTGTTCAGACAAGAGCTGATCTTAAAAGCTAGTCATTGATGTCAGGAAGATTTCAATTTCTTTCTATTTCTCTGCTCTACCTTCCTGTCATTTGCTAAATAATTACATTTGTAAAAAAAAGTTTCAACCATTTATTTCACAAAAAAAGAACGCTTAATACCAAACATATCAGAAGGACAGAATCTCAGAATGAAGAATAATCCTTTAAATTGAATACATCTAACTTTATGAAAAGTCATTACGTTGTTATAATCTTTCCCTAACTTTTGCCTTGAATCAGTGGCTCTGTCATCATGGATATGCATGTGTCCACGACTCGCACACAACATTGGGACGGATGTTGCCTCTCACCAAATGTGAGATAGTCTAGTGATCTCTGCGGGCTCAGGAGGCTCTTGATTGAAGTGTATGTCTTTCCTCTAGCCTACTAGGGAAAGGCAGATTTGCTCGAACCTTCCCATATAGCTCCAGAATACACTTCTCCCACCTCAACACATGACCTCTCTATCTGCCACATCATGACCCAGCCTCCCTGCCTTTTCCTCAAGATCCAAGCCAAATGATTTGGTGTTGGTTCTATTCTGAAAAGTAAAACTAAAATTCCATTATTGGATTTTTTAAACCGAATATCAGGACCATATTCTAGTTTGTTGACCAGCATATTAATATCTATATTTAGGTTAGAAAAAATTAACTGTATTAGTACAGACTTGGGAATAGTTATTTTCACACAGATTTATATGACAAAGTCCAGGGATTTTGGTTGATGACATCTCATACGGGGCAAGGTGTTGAAGAGGCTCCTGAATTGGCTCACATTCATAGGTGGAGCCCAGGTCACAGCAGGTAATCATTTCACCGTTCTGTCACTGGAGAGCATTGCTCAGTTCTGGGCAACTATTTTAACAGGACCATTCACCAACTGCAGTGATCTCTGAAAAGAATGGGTATGATGGGAAAAGTCTGAGCACCAAGTCACATGGAAAATTGCTGAATGAACTGCAGATTTTTGTCTCAGAGAAGAAAAAATCAGGACGAGTCCAATAATAGAGCACCCTGGAACTGAGGTGCATTTAGTGTTACTTTGAATACTTTCTGGGGGCAACCAGACCAATGGGGAAGAGTTATAGAGAGTTAAACTTAAGTCCAACTATAAAGAAAAATTTTTTTTTTACTAATTACAGTTTTCTGAAAGGGAAATGGGCTCTTTAGGGAAAGAGGTGAGTTTCCTGTGAAGAACAGTGCAGAAGGGATACTTGCTTGAATGGTACCCTCTCGTGCTGACATTTTCTGAAAGGCATTGGATTTTGGGAAAAAAGCAGGCTCTATGCAGGAGCAGAATAAATTCTCCCAGGAGTTGGAAGGTGATCTAAGACACTGAAAATGTAAACACGAGGTATAAAAACAATGCATCTTCATTGTTTGCAGGCCACTAATGGCAAGTTTGATTGCCTTAGCTCCTACTGTTCCATCCCCTGATAGGCCCTTCCTTTAGGTAGTGCATATTTATTTATTTATTTAATTTTTAAAGATTTTATTAATTTATTTTGAAAGAAAGAGAGCGAGCACACAGAGGGGGAGGGGCAGAGGAAAAGGGAGAGAGAGAGAATCTCAAGCAGACTCCACGCTGAGTGCAGAGCCCAATGTGGGGCTCTGTATATGACCCTGAGATCATGACCTGAGCCAAAATCAAGAGCTGGACGCTTAACCAACTGAGCCACCCAGACGCCCCAAGTAGTGCATGTTTAAACTCCATTCAGCCTAAGACTTCCCTGATTCCCAGGCTGGATGGCCGTCTTCCTTTGAATTTCTATAGCAAATTGTATGTGACCATTTATTTTTTTCTTAAGTTATTTTAAGGCTTTCAATAAAAAGCAATACAGACTTATTATAGGGAGACAATACAGCCCTGCAGACAAATTGAAATACTACTTTACTCCACTATTCCACTACTTCAAAGCTGTGTGATAATGGGAAATGTACTTCAACTCTCTGTTTGTCTCTTTTTTATAGATGGGGCATAACAATATACCTATTTCATAAGGTTTTGGAGAGATTAAATGAGTTAAATATATAAAACACCTCAAATAGTGCCTTGTGAGATGTCACTATTCTAAAAATAACAATTATTAAAATACAGAAAAATAGAAAAAAAAGAAAGTCAGCCATAACTTCACCACCCAAAGACAATCAAATTTTGCTGTTTTTCCTTACTTTTTCTTTGACGTAATCGTGACCATGTTGCAAATATAATTTTGTCCTCATTTTTTACTTAATATTTAAACGTAAGCAATTTCTTAGCTTTTTAAAACTCTTCATGAACCTTAATCTAAAGGGCTATATGATGCTTTACCATATGGCAATGCCATGACCTATTAATAATTATTTTCATATTTCTTAAGTTTTTTCCACAGTGAGGTTGTTTGCAATCGTGGTTATTATAAATCATACTGTGATGGATGTTCTGCTTGTGGTAACTTTTTTCCCCCCCAGCACATTCACTTTCTCCACCATTAGTGTGAGCTTCTGGAGGCCAGGGACCAAAGTATGGCTTTTGGAATACAAGTAAGGACATTTCCTTTCATCTGGATACTGATTTGCTATGTCATGTGTCAAAGATCATTGGGCAAAATTAAAACTGAATTAGTGAAATTATCATTTAAATTTTGATTGAAGAAGAATGAAGGGTTTGGAGGATTAAAAAGGGTGAGAAAATGAGATCTGGAAAACTAAAAATAACTGGTAAACCACATATGTTCCTACTTCTAGGCAGGGGGACATGGTGTCATCCCCGTAAGAAACAGAAACTGATAATAAGGAACTTTGATCTGTCATTAGAGTTAACATTTTCAGGCTGATTTTAAAGTGATGGCAGTCTCTTTGCAAAGACTGGAATCTGAAATTTGCTTTCCATCCTGATCTGCAGTATATGAGCTGACATTTTTTTCTTTTCACAAAGCATGTCCCTTCTTCTCCTAGAAAGAATAATATAGTACTATCTTGCCATTGAGCAGTCGTCACCCTTATTTCCAGAGACCCTGCATTTCCAGCCCTATATTTTCACCATTCGTTTCAACTCTAGGTTTGTTGGAGATATCTTGCCTTGCGAAGTTAATGTGCTTCTGAAAGGTAGTGTGCAAATAGCCTTTGGCAAATCCGAACATTTGAAAAGTACACACTGGGCAACATTTTTATTTAAGAAAATGAAAAAGTTGGCCATTTTGTTGAGCGACTAGTCAATGCTGTAATTTATCTTCTGAGTATAATGTTTGTATTTTACACACCTCTTACATGTAAATGGCCTCTGTAGGTAATAATCTTCTTTGATTTTATTTCCAGTGACATCTTTCTTCCTAGTCATTTGTAGTTGTCATTGATAGGCTAGTGGATGGGATAACTGGCTGGTTAACCATGGCTCCCCCCTCTTTCCTGCAGATCCATGGCCCTCAGCCAGTCCTCTTCCTTGTAGGCCTTCGGGAGGGTTAGAACATGAGAGGTGGAAGGTGACTCCTCCCCTCCACCCACAGTGGCATCCATTTTGGGGTCAGCAATTTCCTAGTCTTGACGCCACACACTCCACCCTGGATTCCAGCGGAGTGCAACTGAGATGCTGGGGGACTGGACTCTGAACCTGGGTCAAAATCATTCATGACCCCATCATACGGATCAGATCAGTTGGCTAGATGTAGAGCTATCGTGTCTCCAGTCTCTTGTGCTGAAGCTTTTAGTCCAGAAGAGGGCACTATAGGTGGGGAATCACAACCTTGGAATTCAAGTCTGGACTCCCTGAGGGAACAGGGAGGTCATCGCAAGGCTGGGCCCTTAGTCTGTCAGTGAGAACTCAATCCACTTAGCATGATCCATAACACGATATATACAGAAAAAATGGAAACAAAAGAAAAGAGAATAAAATAAGAGACGTATTGGAAAAATCATGCTATCAGGGGAAAGAAGAGTTCAAGATAAAATAAGAGACCATTTTGAATTCAGAGTTGAGAAAGTGAGAAAGGTAAAAACCTTACTGGTGCAAACAGTGAGCCTTTGTGATCCCACCTAAAAATAACCCCAGCATGCTAAGTCACATTTTGTTTTATGTTAGTTACAAGAGTGGAAGTAAAATTTAATGTATTAAGGAATCAGTGCAGTAGAGACTGATAATTGACCTCCAGTAGTAATTAGTTTTTCTATAGCAATAGGAGCTCTAATTTTTAGCTCGGTCATTTCCCAAGATAAAGACCCTATTTCCTAACCTCCTCTGTAGCCAGCTACAAAGCCAGGTCCTGTGAATAAGTTCTGGTAAATGGAAGTGAGCAAAAACGATGTGTGCACCCTTGAGGTTACACTGTAACCAGGGAGGGGCAGATCCTCCCTGACCTCTTTCCCCTTCTTGCTGGTTAGGATGCTGTGGTGATGGTGATGACATATCTTGAACTATGGATGAAACACTTTGGACTATGGGGTCCTTGAGATAGCAGAGCAACAATAGAGAAGGAGCCAGTGCCTTGCCCCCATGGAGGTGCCATATCCATACTGGACAGCTAACCCTACACTCTTATATGTTATATGAGAAATTAATGCTTCTCTAGCTTTAAGCACTGTAATTGTGGGTTTATATTGTAGCAGCTGGGTCTATACTCCAGCTAACATACAGAGAAACCAATCTTCAGAGCCCACAAATGCTTTGAAATCATTTCAGAATCACATATCTTCATTTATCCTCTGATTTCTTTCCCTAAAGAGACGTATGCTTGTCTTTAAACACTAACATCATAGGTATGTAATTTACTTAACTTTTTTTAAATAAACTTCATTTTTCAGAAGTTTTACCAAAAAATTTATTAGAAGATAGTACACAGAATTCCTATATATTTCACCCTGTTTCCCCGATTCATATTCATATGATACATTTGTTACAATCAATGAAACAATATGAAAGCACTGTTATTAACTGAAGTCTATAGATTTTTCAGATTTCCTTGATTTTTTACTTAATGTCCTTTTTATGTTCCAGGATCCCATCCAAGACACCACATTACATTTAGTTATCTTGTCTCCTTAGGCTCTTCTTGGCTGTAACAGTTTCTCAGTCTTTCCCGGGTTTTGATGACCTCAACAATTCTGAAGGGTACGAATCAGGTTTCTGTAGAATGACCCAGAGCTGGGATTTGTCTGATGTTTCTCTCATGATAAGACTGAGGTTTGCGTTTGGGGGAGGGAGTTCACAGAGATAAGATATCGTATTCATCACCTCATGTCAGTGTTCGTGTTGATGTTGATCACCTGGCTATCGCAGTATTTATCAGGTTTCTGATAAAGTTACCTTTTTCCTCTCTTGCCACAGTGTCCTCTTTGGAAGGAAGTCACTATGTGCAGCCTATGCCTAAGGAATGAGCAGATATGCTTCACTTCTTTGAGGGTTGAGTATCTGCATAAATTATTTGGAATTCTTCTGCACAGATTTGTTTATTATCTCCTATTTAGTTAGTTAATCAATTACTCAATTATTTATTTATGCCAGTATGGATTTGTGGCAATTTATTTTATACTTTGGGTTATAATCCAATATTTCTTTATTCTGTAGCTCAAACTGTTCCAGCTTTGGCCATTGGGGGCTCTTTCAGTTGGCTACCCCGTCCCTTTGGCATACCCATCATTGTGGGGTTTTCCCCACCACTCTTCCTTACTTTCTGGCACTCCAGGCTCATCTTGTATATTTCCTGTCTCAGTCCTAGAATCAGCCATTTCCCCAAGGGACCCTGGGTCCTTTTTTGGGGGGGTTGATGTTATTAGAAACCAAAATGTGGGTGCTAGTTGTGCTTGCTGTAATCTACTTCTTTGAGAGAGAGAGAGAGAGAGAGAGAGAGAGAGAGAATGTGTTCATGAGCAGAAGAAGGGACAGAGTGAGAGAGAGAGAGAGAGAAAATCTTAAGCAGGCTCCATGCCCAGCATGGAGCCCAACATACAGCTTGATCTCATGACCCTGAGATCATCACCTGAGCCAAAATCAAGAGTCAGACGCTTAACTGACTAAGCTACCCAGGCACCCCTGCTGTAACCTACTTTTGATTGCAAAGGTTTGGTGTTTTGGTACACTGTGAAAATTCATTAGCATTATGGTTTAGGCAGACTCCAGAGTTCCTAATTTAATAGGTTTGGGTGGAGCCTGAGAATTTGCATTTCTAACAAGCCCCAGGTAATGCTGATGCTTCTAATTTAGGAACCACATTTGGAAAACCATTCCATTGGGTTAAATGGGCTTTTGAGATCAGTCCTGGGAACCAATGCATCCCAAGTTTCAAGCTATTGACATGCACAAAGTGTCTTCTAGAATTTATGCTGCTAGGTGTTAGTTGATGTAATTGGATTTACTTAGCCTGGATCATTTACCATAGGAAAGTATACAGCTAATGGAGAACATGACCAAAATAATTAAGAACAAGTCAAATCAGAGTTTCTGAACTCATTGCTTATAAACCAGGAATCCAAATTCTGCCTCAATTTTTCAACTAAAAATGGAGAGTCTGATAAGTTTCTCCAGTGGAGAAAGAAAAATGGAAGGAGAGATGCTATCTATGGGTTATTTGTAGAAAGGGAATTTTCTCACTCTAATTTCAGGTGTTGGGTTGCTATCAAATGAAAGATACTAATTTTTTTTCCAGGTAGGTTTCCCCTTACTTGATCTAACCTTACCCCAGATGCCATGTAAGGAATTAGGTAGAAGGAAGACGAGGATTATTTTTATTATTTATATTTTAATTATTCATAAAAAAGTGGCCACTTTTATAAGAATATGCAATGGGAAAAAGATAATCTCTTTAACAAATGGTGTTGGGAAAACTGGACGGCTACATGCAAAAGAATGAAACTGGACCACTTTCTTATACCATACACAAAAATAAACTAAAATTGGATTAAGGACCTCAGTGTGAGACCTGAAACCATAAAAATCCTAGAAGAGATCACAGGCAGTAATTTCTCTGGCATTGGCTATAACATTTTTCTAGATGTGTCCTGAGGTAAGGGAAACAAAAGCAAAAATAAACTATTGTGGCTAGATCAAAATAAAAAGCTTTAGCATAGTGAAGAAAACTATCAACAAAACTAAATGACAATCTACTGAATAGGAGAAGATATTTGCAAATAACATATCTGATAAAGGCTTAGTATCCAAAATATGTAAAGAACGGATACAACTCAACACAAAAAACCCAAATAATCCGATTAAAAATGGGCAGAAGATATGAACAGACATTTCATTAAAGAAGACATACAGATGGCCAACAGACACATGAAAAGATGCTCAACGTCACTTATCATCAGGGAAATACAAATCAAAACCACAATGAGTTCTCACCTCACACCTGTCAGAATGGCTAAAACAAAACAAAACAAAACAAAACAAAACAAAACAAAACAAAACAAAAAACCCCAAGAAACAAGTGTTGGCAAGGATGTGGAGAAAAGGGAACCTTCATGTACTTTTGGTGGGAAGGCAAACTGGTACAGTCACTCTGGAAAAGAGTATGGAGATTCCTCAAAAATTAAGAATAGAATCACCATATGATCCAGTAATTCTACTGCTGGGCATTTACCCAAAGAATACAAAAACACTAATTGGAAAGGATATATGCACCCCCATGTTTACTGCAGAATTATTTACAATAGTCAGATTATGGAAGCAGCCCAAGTGTCCATCAATTGTGGATAAAGAAGATGTGGTGTATGTATGTATAGACATATATAATGGAATATTATTCAGTCATGAAAAAGAATGAAATCTTGTCATTTGCTACAACATGGATAGAGCTAGAGAGTATAATACTAAGTGAAATAAGTCTGTCAGAGAAACACAAATACTACATGATTTCACTCACATGTGGAATTTAAGAAATGAAACAAATGAACAAAGGAAAAAAGGAGACAATCCAAGAAACACATTCCTAACTATAGAGAACAAACAGATGGTTACTGAGGGGAGGTGGGTGGGATGATGGGTTAAATAGATGATGGGGATCAAGAGTACACATATCTGGATGAGCGCTGAGTAATATATATAATTGTTGAATCGTTGTATTGTACACCTGAAACTAATTAACCATTGCATGCTAACAATACCAGAATTTTACCTTTACATATTTACCGTAGATTTCTAATGCCTTAAAGAAGCTCTAATGCTTTAAGAAATTTTCTGGAAACCTTGAAGAATTCTAAATGAGAGAATTCAGGAATGGGGCAAGAATGAAACTAACATTTATTGATGGTCGTTATTATTAAGTGCAGGCTACACTTCCGTAACAAATAGACCCCAAAATGCAATGTCTCTAAAAAAATAAAACTTTGTTCTTGCTCACACAACAGTGTAGACTGGGTATTCCAGGATGCTGGGGTGCCTTGTGGTAGTGGGAGGAGTGGGAGTAGGAAGAACGGGTGGCTTTGGTCCACACAGTTATTAGGGACCTAGGGTGCCATGTTCAGTGTGTGGCTTCAAAGTCTGTTTGACATTGTGCCAGCCTGTGGACCAATTGCTGTGACAGAGGAATGGAATGTTGTTTGGCTCAGCCTAGACCAAATCATCACTGGGGTGGGAAGTCTTCTGGGGAGCGCTGAGTAGACATGAACAATCTTTAATATAAGATCCTTATTTCTACCCAAACTTCCTTCACAGAAACCCTTGTAAACTTACACATTTGTACCTTCATGTAAATTAACACATGAAGATAGTATTTTTTTCAAACTTAAAATCTTAGTTCTCTATTTGTGGTAAAGGCTTTATTCATGATGAGGAAGTTCAAGGATTAGACCCAGCACATGGAAACTGGTACTTCAGGTTGAATCGAACTTATGGGGGCTGCTAGGAGCTCCAAGAAAGTAACTTGGTGTAGACAGATGGATCTGGGTTTGAATCCGGGCTTAGTAACTGAGTAGGTTTGTAACCTTGGTGAAGTTGCTTAAATTCTCTGGGCCTCAGTTTTCTTGTGTGTGGAGTGGTGAGAATTTCAGTTTCCTTGTGAAATATTATGAGGAGTGAGATAAAATATATATAGTGCCCAATGAATGCAGATTCTCTTCCCTGAAATCACATGTCAAATATGGCCACCATTCCTCCTACATATAAGGCTACTTCTGATTACCAAGAATATATATTAACACATCTTTCCTGACAGTCCCAAAACAGATCTATCTTCTTAGATTTGAACAGTTTATAACACTTTAAATGCTCTCATTAGAAGTAATCCTTCCAATGTTCTCATAGGATATGGATAATTTGGGTAATGTCGAATTGTGACTTTTTTCTCTTTCTACCATATCCCTGTTTTGTCTTCATCTTTCCCCTTAGCTAATAAAAAGATCAAAATTAATTAAACTTTTCAATGTATCAGCATAGCTCTCAGAGTAAGTGTTAAGATAAGGACACTGAACTTTTCCACATGATAACAGCTCTATAACCTGAACACAGATTAAATGCCATAATCTTTTAGCCTCTGGGAGGTTAATTACTGCACCAAATGCTCCTAGGCTAACAGGGTTTCTTACCTGAAGAATGGGGATATGAGTGCTATTTTATGGAGGTTATCTGAAAGCAGCTGAGCAGGACTCTGACCAGGCATGAGGCTTTAGGGGGTGTTCACACTCTGGGCAGTCTCCTCATGAAGATGCTAGCTGGTCCATGGGTCTGGACAAACCACCATTAGAAAGGGGGGATTATGGTGATCGCCACTTCCTAGCCCCCCGGGGAATAGTGGTAAGCATTGAGGCTGGTGAGTGGGCTGTGAGGAAGGTAATATGTTGCTACACCAAGCTCTCCTGCCATTTTTTTCATTTAGAACCTGGAGTGTTTTAGTTTTCTTTGAAGAAGAAGGCTTGGGTTTATAACTGGAAGCATGTCTTTTAATCTCACACCATGTGGATGCTGCTTTAACTCACCCCGAAGTGCACCTACGGGCTTGTGAAGCAGCAGCTCTGGGTTCTGCTCTCCCAGCTGTGGACAGCCATTTTATGAGGACATGTTGGCTCTCTCATTTGACAGATGATGAAACAAAATTGACAAAAGTTGATGATTTTTGAAGTCTTTATGATCTATTCTTGCCAACTGTCTGCACTCTACCTGGCCTACACATGCAGCATTCTCATATAATGCATTTCATTTCTATTGGCAAATGTTGACTCTTTTAAGAACCTGATGCAAAGAAAGAGCTCATGCTCATTCTGGTCAGTATCCATGTCCTGCTTTTATAGCTTACTGACTTCAAATAAAGATGCAAAATGAGCTCGGAAGGAACAATGCACATCCGATCACATTACCACTAACAAGGCTTTCACAATCACAAACATTTCTAGGTTCCATTTAAGGACCCATTTATATCAGTGATCTCAAACCCTGCCAGATTTCAGGACAGCCAAAAAGCTGGATGTCCTGTGAGGTTTGCTGGGATGGGATGTAACTCACCAGAAATACATCAATTACAGTAGATCAGACCTCAAATCTGAATGACTGTAGGTTTCTGCAAATGCCCTTTTACTGGCAAGAAGGTGGCTTCTTTGAACATGTTAAGAGTCCTGCAACCAGAGGCAGATTTACTCTGAAGCCAAGTAAAACTTAGCAATGTGGTTACAGGATTGTGGTTTTGAAAAATTTGCAAAAATAAATAAATAAATATATAAAATAACATGGTCCGTTTCCACTCTGACTTCCTTCCCATTGCGCCTCCTCTTGAATTGGGTGGTGTTGAAATGGCTGTAGGGATTTTTGGGTTCTGGCAAAGGGAAGTTGAATTGGGGATGCATTTATTTTGGGTTTAGAGGGATAGAGTTATGTGGTTTGCAGTCACTTTGGTGTGTAGTCATTTTTAGCCATTCTGGTGAAAGAATGACTTCTAGGAATACTTTTGCAATCCACTGAGCTGACACACCCAACTTTGTGAAATATTCATTTCAGGGCTAGAAGTAGCACCACGATATGGACATGCCCTGCAGTGTCTGACACAAATAGCAGGTGGGTGGTGGAGAAGTCGCATGATTAGAAATGTCTTTTATAAAGTTAGATGTGAGGGGTGCCTGGGTGGCTCAGTCGGTTAAGCACCTGCCTTTGGATCAGGTCATGATCCTGGGGTCCTGGGATCGAGCCCCATATTGGGCTCCCTGCTTAGCGGGGAGTCTGCTTTTCCCTCTGCCCCTCCCCCTGCTCATGCTCACTCTTTCTGTCTCTGCCTTTTAAATAAATAAATAAAATCTTAAAAAAAAGAGCGAGATGTGAAAATTTTTGAACGGAGGGTTTGCTTTTCATTAAAGCCTAGTCAGAATGGAAGTTCTCCCTGTCAGCATGATTCTCGATAATGCTGTGTACAATTATAACTGTACTATACATTTTCTCTTTTGATGGGGATTCAAATTTATGAGAATTACCATGTGGTGTTGCAGCATCTGTAGCAGTACTACTACGTGTCCATACATCTGTAGGTGAGGTTGCATGCTTTACCCATTCCAGAATGTTGCATTGGACCTTTAAGATCCTAGTGTGCATTGCTCTGCTAAAATCTGGTGGTTCCAGATGAAAAGGCACACAAAATTGAGCCTGGTTCAACCAACAGACAGAAAAAAAAATCAAGAAACAAAATGACATATATTTAACATATGTGATATAAGAACAATTTGATTTATATTGTGATTATACTTGAACTATACTTTAATTGTATAGTGACAATTAAAAATATATATTTTAAGTTTCTTATGTATGCCTTAAGATTAATATTGTATAACTTTTCAGAATACGTGGACAAAAATACAGGAAAGAGAGGTATATCACAAAGTCAGTTATAAATATATATGTATTTTTCTGGAATTTATAATGTTTGTGATGTTAGATAATACTCTTTTAATTTTTTTAAAGAAGGCCCCTCAAATTGTAAAAAGCTCAGGTCCCTCAAACCTGGATTTGCCACTGTTTGCAATGTGGGAAGATGTATAATAGTCCCAGGTACATGTGGCTTACAGTATTCTAGATCTTAAAATCCTAGGTTGAATTTTTTTATGTTTAATGCATTTGGTATTCTAAAGAATTAGAAATGAACAGCAGAAAAATTATCCTCCTATCTCCACATCCTTAACACTTTAAAAAAGTCAACTCTAGAGTCTACTTGTTAATTTCTAGGTCCCTCTTTCTCTATTGCTGCCTTCAGGGGAGAGTACTCTTTCTTGGTACCCCTGAAGCCAGGGAGGGTGGTGTTCATTTTGCTCTCTCATGCTATTTCTAGACAATTACCCTTCTGCCATCTTGTAAAAGATTCTCCTCTTTTGAGATTCGTTCTACCTACTATGTGTCCTCTCCTTCATGTCATTACTGAGCTTTCTGCTTACTCCCTCATAATCATCAGACTCCTGGCTCAACGCATGGTGAGTCTAGGATGTTTCAACGGCCATATGACATACTCAGCAACGTAGCTGTATTGGTTAATGTGGCCTCTACAATATACTATCTCAAATTTGGTGGCTTAAAATGACAGAAATTTATTCTTTCACAGTCCTGGAGGCCAGAAGCCTAAAATCAGCATCACTGGGCTGAAATCAAGGTGGCAGGTGTGTCGGCAGGGCCACACTTCCCCTAAAGGTTTTAGGATAGAACCTGTTTCTTTCCTCTTCCAGCTGCCAGTGGCTGCCAGCATCTCTAGGCTTATGGCCACATGATTCTATCTCTGCCTTTGTGGTCATATTGCCTTCTCCTCTTCTGAGTATGTAAAATCTCTTTGCCTCCTCTGACAAGGGCACATCTGATGGCACTTAGGACTCACTCATATAATCTAGGATAATCTCTTCATCTCAAGATCCTTAATCACACCTTCAAGATCCCATTGTCCCCTTTTGCCATATAAAGTGACAGTCACTGGTTCCAGAGATTAGGATGTGGATAAATTTGGGGGGCCATTTTTCAGCCCATCACACTAGCATTGCATTTCCACGTTCCTCTGTCTCTGTTCCAGTTCAGCTACCCAATTCCTGGACAATATACTCTGAGGACCATCATAACCCAGAACTGCTCCACATTACAGGACTAACCACAGCCTCCTCCCTTCTCTGCCTCACCCCTACTTCTCCCACATTGGCACTCTGACCTCATAGAGACTTCTGGTTGCTGAAATCCTCAATTTCCTCCCAAACTTTTGACTCTAGCCTTTTTTCCTTCCTACCTGTCTAGAGGCTTCAGCTGATTGAATACCTTGAACTTTTCTCTCCCCATAACCCCTGATTACTTGCCTCCTTTCAGAGGACTGCTCCAGGAAATCCTCAAGCCTGGGACTCACGTGACTGGGCACATGCTTGGCTTCTGTGCTTGGTCTGCAGGGTCCTCATGGAAGGAAAGTCACAGAGCCACAGTGACTCCACTCTCTGGCTTTGGCACCCTGCTTCTCTTCCATCTGTAGTGTTCTGTTTCTTCTTTCATCTGTCTGCTGACTAGTCTTTCTCAGAATATGTTCTGTGGATCTGTTCTATCAGAATCTCCTGAAGCTCTTGTGAAAAGAGATTCCTGTGTCCTACTCCAGACCTATTGAATCAGAGTCTTTGGGGAGGGGTTTAGAAAGTTTCATTTTCAACAGGTCCCTGCAGGTGAATTTTTTTTCCCCTCTCAGTCTATATTTTTTCTCAGGTGTTTTTCTTTCCAGGACTTTCTACTACATTAACACCAGTAGTTAAAGAGGAAAGAATTTAGTACCCTTTGGTAAACACCCCTCCCACCCTCCCTGAGTATCCCTGACCTCCTCTGGAGACACATGGATACCCCTGTGGCCTGGCATCTAAGGGGTTACCCACTCCTGTTGTGATGGTGGGGTGAAGGTCCTTGCCATGCTATTTAAATACTGCAAATACACCCTTACTCTCTGACTTTCCTTGACGTGGCCCTTTTCCAACTACTGTCTCTCCTTTCTCTTCCCTTTCTAATATAACTTTGTTAAAAATGTCTCAATCAAAAAATAAAGAAAGAAAAAAAGAAAAGTAAACCAAAAAATCTCAAACAAAACAAAAAAAAATTATCAGAGCAGACAATAGAAAGTACTCTGGCTAACTCAGGAGGAAAGGGTTTTAAGGGAATTATCAGAAGGTTGGAGAGAGGACTCAGGGAGCTAAGATGGCAGCCAATACTCTGGTGATGATCCAGAGGTGGGGGGTTCTGCTTCCCCCCCAATGCCTGATCCAAGAACATAAGGATGGAAAAGGGACTGTTACTGATAGTCCTCTTCAAGATACAGGATTTGCCACCCTGGCAAGAACTCTAGGAGATGGTGCAAACTCACTTCTAAGATGGCTCCTAAAGCATGGAAGTAGCGATGGCCTACACTAAGTGAGATGCGGTACCAGAATTGCCACAACAAAGGATGGAAAAAGGGGTTCAAGGGCTCAGAGAAGTCAGCATGCTGGAGTGGATATACTGTGAAAGGTTAGAAAATTCACCCTATGATTATGTTAAGGCTCAAAGAACGCAGTATTTCGCAAGACAATGCAGAATTCACTGGTGGGAGGGGTGTAAGCATCACCAAGAAGTTTGGTGATGGCTTGTCTCTGTAGGCCAGGCCTGATGGTGGGAGATGCTGCCACAGAACCAGGCACCTTGGTAGCAAAATCTTAGACCAGAAAACAATAGAGCCCAGGTGTCCGTGATTAAGCTCCAGGAGCCAGGTGGACACAGTTATTATAATGAATAGCAAATATGGAAGGGAGGGTGGTTGCTAATCTGTAGAGTTCTGGATGGTTAATAGAACACAGAATTTCTAGGGACAAAATAGATGAGCAGTGACAAGGGTACTAAATCTGTACCATCAAAATAAATCAAGCATGGATGGTGTATTCATTTCTTAGGGTTGCTGTAATAAGACCACAAACTGGCTGCATTAAAACAATAGAAATTTATTTTCTCAAAAGTTCTGGAGGCTAAAAGTCTGAAATCAAGGTGTTGTCAAGGTTGATTCTTTCTGGAAGCTTTGAGAGAGAATCTCTTTCTTTCTTCTCTCTCAGCTATGGTGGTTTCCAGGAATCTTTGGTGTTCTTTGGCTTGTTGATGCATCACTTCACTATCTACCTCTGTTGTCACATGACATCCTCTCTGTATGTCTCCACTTTCACATGGTGTTCTCTCTGTGTGTCTGAGTCTAAATTTCCCTCCTCTTATAAGGACACCAGTCATTGGATTAAGGCCTCACAGTGGTACAGAATGATCTCACCTTAGCTTGATTACCTCTACAAAGACCCTATTTCCAAATAAGGTCACTTTCTGAGGTTCTAGGTGGGCATGAATTTTGGGGTATAGTATTCAATCCAGTAAGGATGGTCAGAAGGCTGAGGGAAGTTTTCATAACAAAAGTCACAATCCCTTTCCCATTTTCTAGACCTGAGCCAGTTTTGGGGTCTGGAACATATTGGCTGAAGGAATGATCCTGCAACACCACAGGTGTACACAATAATGATCCTCCTAATCCTTCTTTAAAGGGGTCTACTATCATTTACCTGGGTAACTAAGCACTGAGCACCTAAATATTTCAAGAATTATTGGACACAGAATCTTAGTTGACATATATACATGGAGCCTCTGAGTATCATCATGGGCCTCCTGTTAGAGTGTGGGCATACTGGAGCCAGGTAATAAAGGAATGGAGTTCTTGCCACAGTGGGTAGGTTGGGTCTGGTTCACAGTGGGAAAATTAGGTCTGCAGATCCATCTGGTGGTCATTTTGCTGGTCCCTGAATGTATAATTGGGAAAGACATATTTGGTTGTGACCCTGTATGGAATCCTTGGCTAACTGAGTCTCCACATGGCATCATTTGGAGACCAACAAGTCATTTGCTGGGAAGTTGACTACATTGGATTCCCTCCATATTTAAAGGGATAATGATTCATTCAGATAGGAATACACACATATTCTGGGTATGGATTTGCGTTTCCTGCCTCCAGGACCTCTTCTAGCACCACTATTTGAGGGCTTATTAAGATTCACTGGTATGGGGTCATACATACCAAGACATCAAAGGACCCACTTTTTAGCAAAGGTGTGGGAGAGGATCCATGGCCATAAGATTCACTGATCTTATTACATATTGCACTACTCTGATGGCCTGATAGAACATTGGAATGGACTGCTAAAGGCACAGCAAAAGTGCCAGCTTGGAGGTAATACTTTAGAGGGTGGTGTCATCCTCCAAGACACAGTGTAGCAAAGAACACTATACATGTTCTTTGGAATCAAAGAACTTTATATGTGGCTGCATCCTCAATAGGAAGAATACACTGGACTGAGAACTATAGAATGGCAGCAGACCCCGCTTACCTTCATTTTCAATGAACTACTTGGGGAATTTGTGCTTCTCATCTCCACAAATCTGGGCTCTGCAGGGTTAGAGATTGTGGTCCCCAGAGGGGAAACAATTCTACTAGGAAGGGTCTACAAGGAAGAGTCTCATTGAACTACAAACTATGATTACTACCTGAGCCCTTTGGCCTTCTGATGTTCAGGAAAAAGAAAGGGGGTCATTGGCCCTAACCATCAGGTGGTGGCAGGCTGCAGTTACACAATGGGGATGAGAGTAATATGTTGGCCTCAGGTGATCCATTTGAGTGCCCCTTGGTGTTCACTAGATCAGAATTGATAGTAAGTGGACAAGTGCATCAACCTTGGCCTGAGAAAGGCATAGTGACTATTGCTGAGATATTTCAGGGATGAGGTTCTAGTTCACATCATCAGGGAAGCCACAGAGACTAGCAAAGGTGGTAGCTGAGAGTGAAGCAGATTTAGAATGGGTAATGAAGGAGGGAAATGATGATCAGCTGTGGCCCCAAGACTAGCTGCAAGATGGGGTGTAGCTCATCCTACTACTTCCTCTCAGATTTTGCTCAGGAGAGAGATTCATTGGAATCTTCTTTAAAAAGATTTATTTATTTTAGAGGGGGGAGGGGCAAAGGGAGAAGGAGAGAGAATCTCAAGCAGACTCCCTGCACGGAGCCCCACCTGGGGCTCCATCTCACGACGCTGAGATCATGACCTGAGCCAAATTCAAGAGCTGGCCATGTAACCAACTGAGCCACCCAGGTGCCTCTCCACTGGAATCTTAAAAATCATTGCTTTAATTTTATCAGGAGGATAGATGAATTCTTTATTTGTTAACTAGTAACAACTAGAAATATTAAATTTTATATTCTAATTTTCCTCCCTCCAACAACCCCCCTTACATCACATTCCTCTTGAAGTTGGGAATATCTGCAACAGGCAGCAGGGAGTAGTGTTGGTCTAAGTCTTGTGTTTTCTTCTCCAGAGAGATTTGTTTTTGAGTATCAGCTAATATAGACATATCTGTTGCCAAATGGGACAAGGGAGAGATGGCGGGGCACCAAAGGTTGGCCTCCCCCAGCCTGGAGCTCTAAAAGTCAGCTGATTCAGGAGGGCTAGTGATAGCTGGGTCCAGGCCCTTTGAAAGACAACAACCCAAGGAGAGGCAACATAGAAATGACAGCTTGCACAATGGGAGGGAGATCTGTTTGTACTGATTTTGGGGTGTGTTGGGGGACTTCTCTGTAAAGAAAGAAGCTGGCAGTTGCCATTCTCCTCCCCTGCTCCCCAGTATAAACACAGAGCCACCTGCAGGAGACTGTGCTGCACAGACACTTGCTACCTAACCTGCTAGCAGTGTGTCCTGCCCTTGAGTTCTCCTGAGGACTTGCCTACTCCAAGCCTGCTGGCCTCGGCCCCTGGCTCAGTGCAAATTTTGTTAATGCTGTGCATGTCCCACCCAGCCACTGCCTCTGCAAACATTGCCTCTGTGGCCACTGCACTTTAGGGGATCTGGCCTCGGACTAGTGGCTCAGCTCAGATTTTGTTAACACTACCACCTGGCCCCTGAGCTCTTTTGCAGTCACCCCTCCTCAGAGCCAGCCTACCTGGGTCTCAATAACATCACAGAGAGCAAGCACAGCCCACAACAGGCAAAGAGTCAGTGCAGACATCTACACTGAAAGGAAAAGTGACTCAAACACAATCATAGGATACAAGCGACACACATAGGAGACTCCCTTGAAGTGCCAGGTTCTGGAGAGCAGGGTACACTCCACTGCAGGACACTACAGGACCTCTTCTTCATAAAGTCACTGCTCTTAAAAGTCAGGATGTAGCTGACTTTCCTAACACACAGAAACAAACACAGAGAGGTAGACAAAATGAGGAGACAGAGAAATATGTCTCAAATTAAAGAACAAGACAAAATCACAGAAGGAGAGAGATCTAAGCAAAAGAGAAATAAGTAAAATGCCTGATACAGAATTTAAAGTAATGATCATAAAGATACTGGACTTCAGTAAAGGGCGGAAGACTCCAGTGAGACCCTTGACAAAGAGATAAAAAATAACATATCAGAGATGAGAATCCAATAAATGAAATTAAAAATACAACAGATGGAATAAATGGTAGGCTACAGGAAGCAGAGGCACATATCAGTGACCTGGGGGATAGAGTAATGGAGAGCAATCAAGCTGAACAGGTAAGAGACAAACAAATACTATATAATGAGAAGAGACTTAGAGAACTCAATGACTCCATCAAGCATAATAACATTTGCATTGTAGGGATCCCAGAAGGAGAAGAAAGAGAAGGGGGGAGCAGAAAATGTGTTTGACGAAATAATAACTGAAAACTTCCCAAATCTGGGGAGGGAAACCGAAATCCAGATTCAGGAGGCACAGAGATTCTCCAACAAATTCAGCCCAAGGAGGTCCACACCAAGACACATAGTAATTAAAATGGCAAAAAATAGAGATAAAGAAAGAATTTTAAAGATTGCAAGGGAAAAGAAGACAGTTACATACAAAGGTAACCCCATTAGGCTATTAGTTGATTTTTTAGTGGAAACTTTGCAGGCCAGATAGGAGTGGCATGATATATTCAAAGTGCTGAAAGGGAAAAATCTGCAGCCAAGAATATTCTATCCAGCAAGGCAATCATTCAGAATAGAGGGAGAGATAAAGAGTTTCTGAGACAAACAAAAGTTGAAAGAATTCATGACCACTAAACCAGCCCTACCAGAAATGTTAAGGGAGACTCTGTGAGTGGAAAACAAAAACCGTAAGTAAGACTAAGAAAAACAGGAAGCACAAAAGCAAAACAACAACAACAACTATATCTGTAAAAAACAGTCAAGAAAAGAGCAAAATGAAAGAATGTAAAATATGATACAAAATATCTGAAATGTGGCAGGAGAGAGGAGTAAAGAATGAGTTCAGAATTAAGTGGCCATCAGTTTAATACAGGTTGCTATATGCAGTAGATGCTCTATATAAATGTAATGGTAACCACAAATCAAAACACAGTAATAGATATGCAAAAAATAAAGTGTAAGAAATCTAAGTATATTACTAAAGAAAATGAACAAACAATGAGAAAGAGAAAGAGAAGAAAGGATCAGAAAAAAACTACAAAGGCAATGACAAAACAGGTAACAAAATGGCTATAAATACATATCTATACTTACTTTAAATATAAATGGATTAACGCTCCAATCAAAAGACATTGGGTGACAAAGTGAATAAGAAAACAATACTCATTTATATGCTGCCTGTAAGAGACTCATTTCAGACCAAAAGACACTTGCAGATTAAAAGTGAGGGGATGGAGAAATATTTATCATGCAAATGGATGTCAAAAGAAAGCCAGAGTAGTAGTACTTTTATGGGACAAAATAGACTTTAAGACAAAGCCTGTAGAAAGAGATAAAGAAGGACATTATATAATAATAAAGGGGACAATCCAACAAGAAGACATAGCAATCGTAAATATATATGCAGCCAGTGTGGGAGCACCCAAATACATAGAACAGGTAATAACAAACATAAAGAACTAATCGAAAGCCATACAATAATAGTAGGGGACTTTAACACCTCACTTACATAGATGGACAGATCATCTAAACAGAAAATAAACAGAAAACAGTGACTTTGAGGGACACATTGGACCAGATGGATTTAACAGATATATTCAGAATATTCCATCATCATACAGCAGGATACACACTCTTTTCAAGTGCACATAGGACATTCTCTAGAATAGAATACATAGTAGGCCACAAAACAAGCCTCAATAAATTAAAAAAGACTGAAGTCATACCATGCATCTTTTCTGACCACAGCACTATGAAATAGAAATCAACCATAAGAAGAAACCTGGAAAGTCCACAAATACATGGAGGTTAAGTCACATGCTACTAAACAATGTATGGGTCAACCAAGAAATCAAAGAAGAAATAAAAAAGCACATGGAAACAAACAAAAATGAAAGCACAATGGTCCAAAATCTTTGGGAGGACGCAAAAGCAGTTCTAAAAGGGAAATTTATAGCAATACTGCAAGAAGCAAGAAAAATCTTGGGGTGCCTGGGTGGTGCAGTCAGTTAAGCATCCGACTCTTGGTTTCAGCTCAGGTCATGGTCTCAGGGTCGTAAGATCGAGCCCTGTGCAGGGCTCTGCACTCAGTGCAGAGACTGCTAAATTTCTCTCTCCGTTTCCCTGTGCCCCTCCCTGCGCTCTCTCTCTCTAAAATAAATAACTCTCAAAAAAAAAAAAAAAAAAAAGAAGCAAGAAAAATCTCAAACAACCTAAACTTACACCTAAAGGAGCTAGTAAAGAAACAAAAACGAAACCCAAACCCAGCAGAAAGAAGGAAATAATAAAGATTAGAGCAGAAATAAAGGACACAGAAACTAAAAAAAACCCCAAAAACTAAAAAACAAAACAATAGAAGAAATCAATGAAACCAGGAGCTGGTTCTTTGAAAAGATCAACACAATTGCTAAACCTCTAGCCAGACTCATTAAAAGAGAGAGAGAGAGAGAGAGAAGGTTCAAATAAGCATGGGAAAGAATGAAACTGGACCACTTTCTTACACCATACACAAAAATAAATTCAAAATGGATTAAAGACCTAAATGTGAGACCTGAAACTGTAAAATTCCTAGAAGAGAGCACAGGCAGTAATTTCTTTGACATCAGCCATAGCAACATTTTTCTAGATATGTCTCCCGAGGCAAGGGAAACAAAGGCAAAAGTAAACTATTGGGACTACATCAAAATAAAAAGCTTGTGCACAGCAAAGGAAACTATCAACAAAACTAAAAGACAATCTACTGAATGGGAGAAGATATTTGTAAATCACATATCTGATAAAGGCTTATATCCACAATATATAAAGAACTGATATAACTCAAGACCCCAAAAACAAATAATCCAATTAAAAATGGCCAGAAGAAATAAACAGACATTTTTCCAAAGAAGACATCCAGATGGCTAACGGACACATGAAAAGATGTTCAACATCACTTGTCTTCAGGGAAATGCAAATCAAAACCATGATGAGATATCATCTCACACCTGTCAGAATGACTAAAATAAAAAATGCAAAAAACAAGTGTTGGCGAGGATGTGGAGAGAAAGGAACCCTCATGCACTGTTAATGGGAATGCAAAGTGGTGCAGCCACTGTGGGAAACAGTATGGAGGTTCCTCAGAAAGTTAAAAATAGAACTACCTTACAATCCAGTAATTGTACTACTAGGTATTTATCCAAAAATTGTAAAAATACTAATTCAAAGGGATATGTGTACCCTTACATTTATAGTAGCATTATTTATAGCCAAATTATGGAAGCAGCTCAAGTGGCCATAGATAGATAAATGGATAAAGAAGAAGTGGTATGTATAAACAACAGAATATCATTGAGCCATAAAAAAGAATGAACTCTTGCCATTTGCAATGACATGGATGGAGCTAGAGAGTATTATGCTAAGTGAAATAACTCAATAAAAAGACAAATACCACATGATTTCACTCAAACGTGGACTTTAAGAGACAACAACAACAAAAATGAGCAAAGGAAAAAAAAAAGAGAGAGACAAACCAAGAAACAGACTCTTAACCATAGAGAACACACTGATGGTGACCAGGGGGTGGGGATATGGGTGAAATAGGTGATGGGAATTAAGGAGGGCACTCGTGATGAACACCGGGTGATGTATGGAAGTGTTGAATCACTATATTGTATACCTGAAACTAATATAACACCGTATGTTAACTATACTGGAATTTTAAATTAAATTAAAATTTAAAAACAACAAAGTTGGTCTCCCCTTCCCAGTTTCTGGAGGGTATTCTGCCTTGTTTGGTACTGTGAGCCCAGTGTGTATTGAGTCTTATACTTAGGAGCCTGTGCTGATGTGACTGTCCCTGAGGCTCCTTGGCAAAGCCAAAGGACAGCATTAAAAATATATATAAGGACTTTTTACTGGAGTTAGGAAGGAAAATTGCCTACATCTTGGGGATTATATGCACCACAAAAGCTAGGCTGGAAGCTGGAAGATTCCAGTGGACCAGTCAGTTGCCACGAGTCAGAGCAAATATCAGATATTATCCTGCAGGGATCAGCCCCAGGGGTGGAGCTCAGTGGCTGTCCAGTGACACTATCGAGTAAGAGATCTTTCAGTTCTCTCTGCCACCTGTCACCTCTCCTCACTGCCATCATCTGTTGACCAGAAGAGAGGTGGGGAGGAGAGACTGACTGGAGATGATGTTAGGTACTGTCCTGAAACTGGGCTGATAACATCAGTTTTAGCTGACAAATCATTTTATTGCACCAACCATATCTGAAATTAGTGGGGTTAAGTTTTCCACAATTAGCAGAAATAGAGACTTGGAACCCCCATTATACAGATATGAAATAAAGAATGTTTCATCCTCTTCCCTCGTTATACTAACTTATATCCATTTGTAATGTTTGCTTATGAAATATAATCTGCAAAATTCAGGTAGGTCACTTGTAGTCCCACTAACCACAGATAACGGCATTAATAGTAACATGAAAATGTAGTCTATTTCCCCAAAACAATCTTGAGAAAAAAAGACAAAGTTGAAGGCCTCACACTTCCTGATTTCCAAACATATTACAAAACTGCAGGAATCAAAACAGTACGGTACTGACACAGAGCCAAACATATAGACTAATGAAGCAGAACAGAGAGTTCAGAAATAAACCCTCATGTATGTGGTCAAATGATCGTCAAACAGTTGTGTGCCAGGGCTATAAATGGGGAATGGATAGTCTTCATCAAACGGTGCTGGGAAACTGGATATCCACATGCAAAAGAACGAAGTTGGACTCTTACCTCACACCTTACATAAAAATTAATTCAAAATGGATTAGACCATTAGACCATCTAAAGATAAGACCCTGAACATATTATAAACTGCTGGGAGAAAATACAGGGGAAAAGCTTCATGATACTGGTCTTACCAATGATTTTTTGGATATGACACCAAAAGCATAGGCAACAAAATCAAAAACAGGCAAATGGAACTACATCAAACTTAAAAAACTTTCGTGTAGCAAAGGAAACAATCAACAGATTGAAAAAGTGACCATTGGAATGGGAGAAAATATTTGCAAACCATATATCTGATAAGGGGTTAATATCCAGATATATAAAGGACTCCTACAACTCACCAACAAAACCCAGATAATCCAATTAAAAATGAACAAAGGACTTAAACAGGCATTTCTCCAAAAAGGACATCCAAATGGTCAACAAGCACAGGAAAAGATGCCTAGCATCACTAATCATCAGCAAAATGCACATCAAAACAATGAAATACCACCTCACTATACAGGACCCAGAAAATAACAAGTATTTTCAAGAAACGTGGTATATACACAAAATGGAATATTATTCAGCCTTTTGAAAGAAGGAAATTCTGTCATATGCTACAACATGGATGAACTCTGAGGATATCATGCTAAGTGAAATAAGCCTGTCAAAGAAGAACAAATACTGCATAATTCCACTTATATGAGATGTCTAAATTAGTCTCTTAGAAAGTAGAACAGTGATTGCTAGGGGCTCGGGGGAGGAGGAGTGGGAGGAGTCGTTCAGTGAGTATAGAGTTTCAGTTTTGCAAGATGAAAAAATTCCTGGGGATCTGTTGCACACATATGTGTTTAGTTAATACTACCGTACTGTACACTTAAAAATAGTTAAGATGGTAAAAAGTGTATGTTTTGTGTTTTTTACCACAATAAAATAATATATATTCTGTTTTCTTAGCATACAGTCTTTCTTTTAATAACCATCAATTATATTTACTTGGACTTGTGGCTTTGTTTGCAAATCCTGCCTGAGAAAGACAAATATTTTTGATTGTCGATTTATTATTCCTAGAAATGAGGTACCTGTGATCCTCATTAAATTGTGTGGTGGCTAGACCCCCAAAAGCAAATGAGCCATATAAGAACCACTAAATAGTAGTCTGCAACATCTTTCTAAATAACAGCTAACAACAGGATTAGTAGCGGTCAATATGTATTAAGTGTCAACAGCTGTCCTGAGAGCACGATATATACAATCTCATTTGATTTCCATAACAACTCTGGGAAATAGGCCCTTGTTATTCTAATTTTACTCCTGATAAAACTGAGGCTCAAAGAGGTTACCTAACTCCTCCAAGTTTGTGTGGTTTATAAATTGCAGAGGCTAGATTCATTATACCTAGTTTTAAAATAAGAGATGATCTAGGGAGGAAGTATTATTAAATACTTTGGCTTAATAGCTTAATGGGAATAATCAAAGGAAGAAATTTCTAAGAAGACACAGAGTGTTGCTAATTTCATCAACAGATTTGAGAGCCTTGGATGTTTGCCTCTTTCCCCAGAGTATGTAGCTCAGAAAGTGATTATCATTTCATTCTCTTTGCATAGACCTGGTTTACAGTTTGGGGAGCCAGCACGGGACTTCCGCAGACTTGCGTGTACTGACTGTTTCATCTATAGGGTAAGCTCTCAGTACAACTGTTCTTGTTTCTAACTTAACAGAGTCAAACTTAAGCCAAAGAACCATTTCCCACGACTTTGTGGTCATCTGGGTATTGCAGGGAACTGGTGGGAGGGATGTGCCCAAAACCAAGTGCCTTCCATATGGTACTGATGGCAGAACAAAGTATCTGAGGATCTTAGAAACATTGCAGCACTGGGTGAGAGAATGTAGGGATCTTTTCCTGCTCCTGGTAGACCAGGAAGCCAAAGAGTTGCTGTATGTAAAAACTTCTCCTTGGTACTCCTCTACATCCAGCAGTATTGGATCCTCCTCTGGCTACCTCTCAACTTGGGGAGGGACCTGGGGGCCAGTGAATCCATGGACAAGAAGGAGGGTAAAGGGGAAACCCAAGGAGAAAAGAGAAGCTATTGTTTCTGGATTGGGCCAGCCCACTCAGGAGCACCTAAGCTGCTCAATTTGGATGAATGAGGGCTTTTAGAGTTCATAATAAATGGATTGTGAATCTTTGTTCCTTTCTATAATTATGTAAGTTGCCCTAACAGGGCTTAAAACAGGTAATTCAGTTTAGTCTGGCATCTCGGTCTTGGCACTGTGTGATGCTGTAGAAGAGCGAGTCACCTTTCCTCTCCCCAGCTCCAACCTTTTCATGAAAGAAAAACTGCATGAATTCCCAGCCCCTGCCATGAGACTGCAATGCCCCCAGCCAGAAAGCTTAATCATTTTCTAAGAGGAAATTTGATCGAAGAGTGAAACTATTTCATGGTCTCATCATGTTACCCCCATTCTACACCCTTTCTGGAAGTATTAGGGATGGGAGCAAAGTCAAAAGGATTTAACGCTTTCATGCCCTATGGCCATTCCAGGTAAAGTCTGGGGGGCAGGATGAACCGCTAGAAATGGATCCATACACTCGGGGCTCATCTTTATGGGGGCCATGTGAGAACTGCTGCCCTTGGTTGTTTTTACAATGGTGCTTCTCTCTGACTCAGCCTTACCCTGTGCCAATAAGAATAGCCTGGAAATATAATTAACGTCTTTGTGTTTAAGACATTTCATTTCAAAGTGACTCGGTATACCAACAGTTATGGCACTGAAATCATTAAAATCATGCAAATGCTTAAAGTGTATAGGCCTGGGAGATTATAGTTTCATTAGAGAAAAGGCTATAAAGTTAGACCTAGGTAATTACCTTTCCCATTAATGCTAGAAAATTCTGTGCTCCACTGAGAAGTGATCGTGGTGCATCGTGCCTTCTGTGCTTTTACATTCAAACTGCGGGGGCCTTTAGTTCCTCAGCACAAACTGCAAAGAAGCAGCGGCAGCTTTCCAGGTGTACTTTGCAAATTGGGGTTTAAATGTGGAACACATCAAATTAAAATTCAATATTAATTATTTTGTCTTGCTAGGAGTCTGAGTGGTTTAAAGCAGCAAGGGTAATTGTCTAATTCATTGTGTGTGTCTACAGCGAACTTAATCATTATGTCAGCTTCCTAATAAAAGGTTATTATAGAAACAAAGATCCCAATTTTACATATGGTAGGCAAGGGAGGATTCGAAGAGCGGGTCTCTAAGGTAGACTTGAGGATCTTGACAAATGATGCCCATGCTGTGATCAGATACTTAACAAGAAATCTCGTTATTAACTAGGCCTACAGATAATTAGCACTTGAGCTTCAAATTTTAAATCTGGCTTGAGATGTATAATTTATCAAAAGCCTTAGCTTGCTGTCAAAGTCCGATAATAAGGTAGTGTTATTGATGAATTGAGATTAAGAGCAGATTGAAGAGAAAATTAGGCCACTGGTTAGCCTGAAAGGTCTGATTTCAATATTTACAGTACTAATTTGGTATTATTTTGGTAAATGGATGTGGTCCCCAAGTGCTGCATGGTATAAAAGAGTAAACTATGCATCATTATTCTAACAGAAAAAGTATTGTTTACTGTGTACTGGATTTTGCAGCACTAGCAGTCTGGTTAATAAGCTGCTTTATAAGATGAGTGTACCTGTTTTTATTGCATGCATTTATTATAACCCATTCAGCACCTAGGGCTTTTAGTGAAAATTAGAAAATGTAGCTTCTTTACATTAAAAATGATATTACATTAGACTAATTGCCACAGAGCCTGTCTTCCTGATTTAACTCACTTTCGTTTATCTCTTGGCATTGTCTTCCAAACATTCTTGCCACTGGAATTTAGATAACTATCATTTTATATATTCAAGCTACATAAAATGAGCAATCTTTTTTTAATGATCTCTGGTAGCACTTCATTGCAAACGATCTTGGGGGGGTGGGGGAAGGAAGGAGATGTACAATAAACCATCTATCTGTAGTGTCTCTTGGCTTCGAAGCATATTCTGAGTACACTTATGTGACCCTTCGCAAGTTAAATCTTTTTGATGCATGTAATAAAATGTTGTTTGGGGCAATAGCTGATTTCCAAAATTATATTAGGCATAACATAAGGCTGTGGCAAATTGTCTCCCTATTTTTTCCTTGCTCAGGCTCACAAATGGGATTGGAAAGTGTTGGAGTGTTTTATTGTATATCGTATCAGGTATAAATAGACACCATAATAGATGTATATGTAGCTCATAGCAATATCTGCCCATGAAATAATAAAGCACAGGACTGTTGGTTTCCAGAAAATTGCTCGAAAATCCCTTGTAACATGTTATTGGCCGCAGCCCCTCTTCTCCAGGCTCCAGCTGTCCAGCGGGGTGTGCCAAGTCACAGCAGGACCTGAGGACTGTTTGCATTGAATGGTGGCACAGAGCTTTCTGGTGATTTTCCTTGTATATTGTGCACTTGCAGACAAGCAGGCTTTCTGAAACTCAGCAGGAGCGTTTCAGTGTTTATGCTGAGGTGGTTAGCTAGTTGGCAAATTGCTATTATTCAGAAACGTGCGGCAGAGGAAAATGTATTGCATTACATTTTCTATCAATATCATCTTAATGCTGACCAATCACAGGCCTCCCTTCAAGCTGACTTTTATCTTAGGTGTGATTAGATTGAGTGGAATTTAGTGGAGACATTTTCTTGGGATGAGGAAGAGGGTTTTTTGCCCCGTGCCAGCTGCATCTCCCCCAAACTACCCCCATCTCGACTCGGCAATGTCTCCCCCTCTCGCCCCCCACAACTCCTGAAATAACATTAGTTTCACATTCTGCTTTTAGAGGAAAAAGACTTGGTGTTTCAGCTGTTCCAATATATGTTGACTACTGACTAATGGATATTTATTCCACTTTATTGCTTTCTATAGGCAAAACTCAAACAAAAGGAATTAGATTTTGCTAATAGCAATGAGCAGCATTGGCATTTTTTTTGACAGCAGTAAGGATGCTAATGACCCCACCCATGGAGGACTTAACAGCTTTTCAAAGCCCTTTTACACATATCACCCCCCTTGATTCTCACAGGCAGAGGAGGGATTATAATGCCCTCTGCTAGGTGGGGAAAAAGAAAACAAGGAAAGAGGTTACAGAACTAGCTTATGGCAGAGCTGGGAGCATTTTACTCTTTGAACTTTCTGATTTTTGCGCTCTGTTCTTTTCTCTGAATAAAGAAGTGGTATTCTTTATAATCATATTTCTTTTTTACTATTAAAGTTTGCAGAAGTACTGCCTCTACAAGGACATTCATCCCGCATCTCTCAGACTTTGATAAAAACAGCTGTCAAGAGCCCAGAGAGTGGGTAGAAATGTTTGACTTCGAGTCTGTTCTTTGTGGGATCGTTATCTAACTGCAGGTATGCATTCTAGAACAGTACTCGGCGGGGCATTGCCCCATTGCCCACGGAGGTGCCGCAGAGTGCAGCCTCACTTACTCTGTATTAAAAACCATCGATCAGTTATTAACTCCAGCAGTTCACGTGCATTCATTTCAAGAAAATCACTTTTTTTTTTTTTTAAACCCATTCATGGAAAGGGGCGACAGGGACAACAGTGCTGGAATTAGAACTCAGGGGTTTCCCTTCTCTGATGTCTACATTACCGGGCCCTGTAGCTTTCTGACCTTTTAAAAATGCCAGCCTGCCACCCCACCTCAGTCCCACGCTCAGCACTCTGTGCCAGGGAGGCTTTCTTCGGTGCTGGTGCTGTGAAGCTACATTCACTTGGGAACTTTGTAGGGAGGGAGATAAATATGTTTCCTCAAAAGAGAGCTCCCTCCTCAAACATCCCCCCTCCCGAGCTTCAGTCTGAGGGGCTCCGTCTGTTTGTGAATAAGCCATACTGAGCACTTTAGCGGCCGTTGCATGCGGCAGAGTAAAAATATTTTCTTCCATTTCAAATAGGATTAGGAACTCATCACAAATAAATTACACACGCATGTGGGATGGGTTGTTACACATGGCAAAGGAATAAATGATCATCAATGATTACAAGGTGTGAACAGGAATTTGTATTTCACACTGAGCTCACAGATATCGGATTCTTATGCTCCACACCTGGGCTCTCTCCTGTGCTAGGTGCACCAGCTAAAGGTGAGGAAGGGACTGTGTTCCAAAGAGGAGGGTCTGGACTCGCGCGCCTGCGTGTTTTGAGGGGGGAAAGGAGGAGAGGAGGGACGGTGGGAGAACTAGCAATTTAGTTTGCTAAGAAAAATAATGAAGAAGAAAACAAGTACGAAAATGTTAATGAAACTAATAACAAAGTAGTCCAGAACTTACTGTGTAAGTCTTTTGAAGTATTTTGTCCTATTAGCAGTTTTTTTGTTTAATAAGATGTATTATGTTCATATGCCAGTGAAAGGATATGGAGAGCTGAAGTCTCAGCTCGAAGACATTTTTCATCTGGCAGGTGATGAGCTTTGCTTTTTCAGGACAGTGTGGACAGGGTAGAGTTTGGAATTTTTTTAGAACAAATATTTAAAATAAATAGTTATCACATTCATGTTGCCTTGATTCTTTCAAAAAATTCTTTTAAAAGTAGATAGAAAATAAAGAGGAAAAACGCCAGGCAATGTTTACGAAATAGCATTCTCAGATAATGCCCCCATCCCAAATAAATGAAGATTTATGGTACCTTTAGCATCATACAACAACTTTTGTGTTATAGTTATAACAGAATCTCTAATTATTTCATCTTTTTATCTGTCAAATTGATTACAATATACACATTGAAAAATTCATCTAAGATGTTTGAGAGGTAATCATTTTTTCATTATAAATAAAGTTGTCCTTTATGATTTGAAACAAAAATTTTGCTTTAAGCATTCAGAGGTTCCAACTGAGTACCTTTTAATTTAAATTAAGCAAGTTACCTTTTAAGGGTCCTGCAAAAGCCTAGTTACTTATTAAATTCTATCACAGAAATATTTAAAAGCAATACAACATTGTTTTTAAAGTTGGACATATGAAGTATATAATTTACTACCTAACTCTCAGAGAGATCGGAGCGTTGTGGCTGCTTCACTGTATTTGGTCAATAGGTACTTCTGTAACGGCAATGCTGCATTTATCCCTGGTGTCTGTTATCTACTGAAAATGAATTGCCCTAAAATTATAGGGGGTCACATACTGTTTTTCTTGTCATCTGTATTGCCTTCTTATTTAGGGATGTCGTCCTACAAACAGAAAGTACAGTAAACACGCACATTTGCTTTCACAAACTGATTAATCAGTATGCAAAAATTGTCAATGTTGTCGCTTTCGGCTCTGCTAGAAGCCCAAGGAACAGAGCAGAAGCCGACCCAGTTTCTGTTCGTTCACTGCCCGTGTCCCACCAATAGGGGTCTCCAGTGTACCACAGAACTATTTACAACCACTCCATTATGATTATTTACAGTATGCTGTACAGGAAGACAGAAGCAAAGGGGCAGAACAGATTTATATGGGCAGGGGCTGATACTGGATTTATTCAAGGAGTGAAAGGGTGACGTCACAAGTTATAAGTGATGAGGAGAAGCACAGCCGTGTCTAGGTTTGTTGTGAGAACACCTTTAACCTAACTATGTGGACACAGTCTGATTGTTCCTCAAACAGAGGAAAGAATATTCAGACAGCTACACTGGTGTTTCCAAATATTTAAATATGGGGCTTTGTTCAGATGAAGCACCCAAAAGAGCGAGTAATTTCTCGATTCTTACCGGAACCTTTTGGAAATGAGCTGACACTGTCTAAATATCAATTCTGAAACTGGTTCATAACAATGTTTTACAAAGTTATTTGTATTTTGTGAGATTGTAGGTGTTTAAACTTGTCTTTCCTCACTTTTAAAAATAGATAATTAGGGTAAGGAAATCCAGGAAGCACAATTACAACTTAACTATAATTGAATATAAAGTTCAGACTATATTTAGAAATAACCATACTGGTTCATGATATACAAAGCATGTCATAACATTCTTCCGATGCATCACAGAATTCCTTTGTGCCATCCATTTTGTGAAAAATTAGTTTTTAAAACCCTTGACTAACAAACTAAGACATTTCTGGAATTTGGGGGTTAGCTCCATTTGCGTAGAAGTCAATAGTCAAAATGCCTTTCTGATCAATTATTTATTCATTCAACAGACATTTACCCAGGTCGTGCTTTGTGAAGTTACTGAGTACCTAAAGGAAAATGTCTCTCTTCAGGGAGTGCAGTCTAGTAAATGATAAAGAAGAAACAATTTTAACAGAAAAGGAAGGAGCTAGCACTGAGGCAGAAGTATGATATTGTGAGAGGGATAAAGACTAAGCAATTAATTCTGAGGGAAGGAGTTGAGTGCGCTCAAAAGATGAGCTGGCCTTCAAGATGAGTTTGAATGAAGTTTAGGTTTGTGATGGTCAGTGTTGGGGAAAAGAACATTCCATGTGCAACAACTTGAAGATTATTCATGGAATGACAAGTCATGTGCAGAAAGGGAATAAACTTTATGAAATGTGTTGGCTTATTCTTCCTGAGAAGGGAGAAGAGGTGAAGCTCTAAAGGATAAAGACAACCTAGGTGAAGGTGAATTGAATTTAGAGTTCAAGGTTGTGATGAAGAGGAAAGGAACCCAGGGAAATATAGAATATCAAGCTCCAGGAACCAGAGTCAGGAAACTTAGAGGGACTGTCAAAAATGACCCCATTGGAATGAAGCACATAGCTGTGGGAAGACTGATTCAGTAGAAACTCATGTGACCAGCACCACTGTGATCGATTTCATCTTCCCACATTTAGGTGTGGCCACTTTGCTTCATTTGAGTTTGGAAACAGGGCTCTGACTGTAATCCATTCGTGTCACCCTAACTAGCTGGATGAGTTAGTTAGGAGTTAGTCTCTTCAGTCTTTCCCAGATAAATCTCTTATCTACAAACTGAGAGGTTGGATCAGGTTAGAGCTGAGGTCCCCACCAGCTCTTAAGGATCCTGTGGATCAAAATAAGTCTGATCACACGGTTAGGCATATCCCACAAGACACAGGAGTTCAGAAGAGCTGCATATTTTAAAGGAAATACCACTAAGGATACTTAAGAAATGCTCTCATTGCTCATGTGAGAGAGAAAAGCCACTGAGGAATAACATGACCAAAAAGCCCCAGTTCAGAAAACAATACTGCAAGATGTGAAAATGAGACGCAGACATTAGAGATGAACATTGTGGAAGATTCTAAGCTCCCTGAGATCATCTAAATAACTGCAGCAAAACCGCACTTGGGCAAAATTGATGGCTTATATAACTTCCTGTCAGTGAGCCTTTTGATTCAGTCAAAATTAAGTTGCTAATATAGGGAAACGAGTGAGGGTGGAGTGACTAATTCTAACCTGAGGGATCACAGAAGGCTTCCCAGAACACATAACACTTTGGCCCTCCCACTAATAATGAACTGTGATGCTAGAGGTGGAAAGTGGACGGAAGGCCACGCTGAGTGAAAGGACCAGCATGGCCAGAAAATAATCAGAACTACTGTGGAGACTTACTGCAGTTGACAAGTTACATTCAGAAGCAGAGGAAACCCACTTGGGTGGATAGATAACAAAGGAGAAGATTTTTCTAACTCAGTACTGGCTAGGCAAATGGTCTTCCTTTAGGAGCCAGTTATCATTCCGCAACATCTCTGAAATTCTTGGGGTCTTAAATGATAGAATGGCACCAAGATGGTGAGATAAAACGACAAACAGAATTTGCAATCTAATAACCTTTCAAGTTGAAAAATGGCTAGGAATATTTGGGACAATCCTTAACAGGAACATATATATATATATATATATGTAATGTGCATGGGAAAAGAAAACAAACCTCAAATGAAATTTAGAAAATGATTCGTTGTGTACATCAGACAGGAAATGATCTGGGGTTATAAGGTTGAACATAAATCAATAGTATAGTTATATATATTCTGGGGGCCATGCATTGGGGTCTCCTAAAAGGTGAGGGAGCTTTGAAAGAAGATTCTTTTGCTATGCCATCCAAATTCTTGAGTTCGAGGTATAAAGTAGACACAGCACTTACCAATTTCTACTCTTTGGTAAATATTGTTATGGAGAAATATGGATATAAAGCTGTTATAAGTTTGCAATTCAATTTGTTTAAGCCAACATTGATTGTACATACCATAGCTCTTATAAAATTCAACACAGTGTTTAGTCTGGAATGGGGATGAGGTTAGGGAATGTTATAAAACAAGAAAGAAATAGATACTATGCATTAAGTTGTCTTTCAGTTTATGCAAAGTAGGAAGATATAAATAAATGAAAGTATCAAAAATGATTAAAGGCATAGAAAATAGGTCCCCTGAAAGAATATTCTACTCATTGTGATCATGTAGTTTAGAGAAAGGAGAACAAAAGTCTGTCTGAGTTATACTCTATCTAAGAGATTTTAATAAAGCTAGTGATCGATTTTAGCTCTTTACCTGATTAGATTTAACTCGCAACATCCTCAAATTATAGAATTACAGACATTGAAGTTAGTTGAAAGAATGGTGATTTTGTTAGTAGAAATGATTATTAAGTGCAGGAATTGGCCCAGGACGATTCTTGGATGTCAGACTGACTCATTGAATTTTAGCTCTTCCATTCAGGACCTGTGTACTTAACTTCTCTGAGCAAAGTGACCTAACTTCTCGGGGCCTCCATACTTTTATCAGTGGGATAGAGATAAAGAATGGTTTTTATCTCAAAGGGTTTCCAAAGGATTAAATGTATTAACAAAACGGAAGGACTCAACAATTCTGAAACATAATAAACGCTCAATAACAATTAGCTCCTATTACTATTACTTGAGCATAATTGGTGTGTTCCTTGAATATCTATTGATTGATTACCCTTAGCTAATGCTACCAGATTTTTATCAGAGTATTTTAAAAAATTAAGGCAATCATTTTTTTGGTATGGCTTAGAGCCTTGCTGGAATTATAAACTATCTTGGTAACAGTTCTTAAACAGCCATGCAGTAGATGTGCACAAAACACTTCCAGATGTTATAAGGCAAAATTAAATAACAAAATGCATTTGACAACTCAGTGTGGAAACAGGTTCTGATAATTAATTGAGGGCATGGGATGCATTTGTTGGGCAAGCAGTACCTTTCTGTTTGCCAAACAAGCAGAGAGACAACTGTCCCAAAAGCTGAGGACGTTTTGAAACTGGAGCCAGCCCCATAGTCAGTGACAATGTATAGTGGTTGATGAGTTAGTTCTAGAGGCTTCTGAATTTTAATGATGCTGGAGATGATACTGTGTGTCCTTCAGCTTGTTAGAGTGACACCAGCACTCCATAAATCATAATACCTGTGTATTGTAAAATCAATAGCAAAGTGCTATCTCAGCGCTAACCCTTAATAAGTTTTTCAGCGCTCTAACAGCTTAAACTTTGCCGTAATGCTATTGGACCTGTAGGTTAGGATCAGAGCATGCTTAATTTGTTTTGTAATAGAGACTTTTCACTAATGAAGGACCGATTAGTTAAGCTTTGGTTGCCACTCTGGTGATCAGTTGGCAGAACAGCCTCTGCAATTAAACTCGTGTATCTCTGTCCTGAAGCAAAAAAGCAGGCTTAAACAGTCAATAAATGTTAATCCAGTCACAACCTGTCTCTGCCTTTGAAGGCTGCCCATGAGGGTTTTTTTTTTTTTCCCACATCACATTTTTTTTCATCTTGTTTTAAATGTGGTGGTCACCATGGAGTCGGGATGTGGCGTACATGACCTCCCACGGTTCTGTAATAAGATCTGGCATGCTAACAACATTGTCTACAGATCTGTCATCTATAGGTCTGTCTGTCTCCCCCCCCCCCACACCTCATCTCCTCGTCTCTTTATCCAAGGTTGAAGAATAAATGAGCAATTGAAACACATGAGACCTCCAGAAGAAATTGGCTAAATATGTATGCAAAAAGGAGGGTGTGCTTTGTGTTGTTGCTCAGACATATATTATGGTCTCTCGCGCTCAGGGTAGGAAAGCCTTTTCCTTATTTGCTTTTATTGCGGTGAATGTGGGTTGTAATCATCACATCAGTGCTAGGAAGTGAGAGCTCAGGGCAGAGCCAGCAAGCAAAATGAAACTTCAAAATAATTTCCAAGGTAGGGGGGTGGTGGGAAAAAGGGGGGGGAGGAAGAAGAAAAAAGTGGGAAATAAAACCCCCCTCAAAACTATATAACACTCCCCATGTTATCTGTGTTCTCAAGCAAAATTCCGGATATTCTTTTTTTTTTTTTAATTCTTTCACACAAGAGAGAGGAGTGAAGGCTGACAGCCAGAAAGGAAAGCAGCTAATACAGACTTGTGGATGAATGAAAGAGAGCGGTCCGGAAATGTAAATGTCTTCTGTTGGACCCAGGACCACATGCTTGGGGGATTAGTGACATTTGTTTATTTCCTCCCTCTAAGTAGAAGCTTGCGTTTTGCAGGGCATGCATGGAGTCCATTTTACTTTATATAATTTAGCCTATGCTCCTGATTGGAGGAGTCAAAGTTGTGGGGAAAGGTGCTACAGAGGAGAGCGAGTGGGTGAGAACACAGAAAGCTAGTTTTCTAGGAGTCACTGGGCTAGTGTGGCAGTACTGAAAAATGATACAGCGAATGAATCAAAATAGTGCAAATCCAAACAGAGAGGTGAAGAATTTAACCTGCCCTTAACCTGGGTTTTGTAGATCCGTTGTTTGGTTGGCACTTAATTCAGCATACTAACAATTTATGATAAAATGTGATCTTTTAAAATAAGGCGAATTAGTACTCACCGGAGTCTCAATCTAATTATGCTTCTCAAACTTTCTGAAGCTGAAGCTTTTATGTAGGTCTTCTTCCTGGAATGCAAACACTTGGATAAGATCTGATAGCTTAGGAGCAGGCAGGAATGAATCATGTCCCTATGAACTCATTTGTTTTAGAAGAACCCCCAGTGATTCCTCCGCGATTCATTGGTTTTTCAGAGAAGAGTTTCAAAGCAATGCTTTAGAATATACACAAATATATTAACCCTGCTTTAATAAAGGCAGGCCCTTTCAATTATTCAATTACTCAGTCAACAAATATTTATTGAGTGTTTACTATGTACTCCTTACCATGCCAGGTACAGAAGAAACAATGAAAAATAAGACAAGCATGGTCTCTGCTCTTGGTCCTATGCTCATTGGTGGGAAATCTAATAGATACAAAGAAATACATTTAAAGTAAAAAACAACAACAACAACAAAATGCAACACAAATATATTGATTAGAAGCACTGAAGGCAGAGAATAATTAGCATTACTCAAGTAATTTATGACCCTAATCGACATTGAGCTGCGTGCTGCAAGCCTAAGTTAATGGTGTCTTTCTGAGCTCTCATTCTGTAAAAAGCACCGTGTCAGATACTGCGGATAATTGTCAAGAATGTTAAAGATATTCAGCTCTCAAACTTTATAATTTTATCTTTTTCCCTCAAGAACGTAAGATGGAACATATATGTCAGAAAATTTGTAATCAATTAAAGCAATGTAATATACATAAAATACACATAGACCTCACTTTTACATTATACATGTTTTGCTGAACTGTTGGTTGTAAGTAGAATCAACTGAAATGCACGATTTAAAGGAATCCTGCTGTGATTGCTTTTACCAAGAAGTGGAGGATCTTTCTAGTGTGGATAAATTACTGCACATTTCCTGTCCTCTAACTCTGAATTGTGGTCAGTTGGGTTTCCTAAATAGGGCTGAATGCGCAGATGTGTGTACACGCATGTACAGAGTTTCTAGTGAGTCTGAGTAACCAAAGAGGCAGGAAATGCAAATTGACCCTGCCAGGGAATTTTTAGGTAGAACTGACTCTGCAGCCAGTGGTCAGTGAGGGTCACTTTCTCCTAGAGGGTGCTTGTCCCCCATGCTACCAAACAGCCACAAGCCAAGGACAGTGATTCTGAGTTAGCGGCAGGGAGTAAGCAGGAATGGAGAGAAGGAAATCAATATCATCATCAGTGCTGTTTAACATTTCTTTGTTAAGCTTTGCAGCCTAACAAATATTTTTACAACTCTTTTGTTCCCTAGTCTGGTTAACCAAGAAACAAATCCGGAAGGAAAGGGGCTCTGTTCTCAAGTTTCTGGGAGGGAACTCGCTGTTCCCTTTGACCAATTAAAGGCCATTAAAAGCATGTGGTTTTTCCCTCAAGGCTCTAATTTAAATAGATAGAAGCAAGGCTGTTCCTAATGGAGGTGTTCTCTACTTCTTTCATTTACATATGGATGGCACAAACTTCATCCCTGTGCTGAGAGGTGCAGCTGGATAGAGGACAGGTGATGTTGAAGTGGAAAGGAAGGTTGGTTGCGAGGCAGGGGCTTCCTCGGCCCCTTGGCCCTTCCTCACTGCCTCTTCCCACACAGGACAGCACGCAACAGGACCAAGACGCAGTCCTCGGGTGGGTTCGTGGCTCCCCAGTCATTCTTCCCAGTATACATAATATGAATGGACAGAAGGATTGCTCATGGGACATGGTCTCCAAAGGAGCAAACACAGCTTGTGTAATAGATAGTTATAGCTTAGTGGTAAATTGCAAAGAAGCATAAAATTAATCTTTGTTAAGGCAGAGCCCCTATACAGACAGTACAGCTACAGTATACCTCAGTAAACTGAGACCCAGTTTCAGATTTCTGTACAAGTGCCCCCATGACTTTCTGGATGAACCTCTTCTGAAGACAATTCAGAAACTTATGTTTAATTCTCAAATGCGAAAATCTGTTTTAACAGATCCCTTGGAAAGGGCCCTTTGCATTTCTCTGCTGGAGGCTGTCTGACTCTTCACCAGTTGGGGTTCCCAGGAGAGGAGGGCATTTGGGGAAACTAGTGCTTTGGAAGCCAAACCCTCCCCTCCCCATTTTCGTTAGGATTAGACACTTCTGCTGACAATAAGCCAGGCTAATTTGAGAATTATTTGGGTAGAAACCGAAGAAATGACCAAGCCATAGTTTCCACAGTAAAATGAGTTAAGGAGAGGAAAGAAAGTCAACTGTACAGCAAATTATAGCAAGTGGAGTATAGTTTTTGAGGGCTGCCACACTGTGTTTGAATATATGCTTTGTCATTTAACTTTGTGACTCTGGGTAAACCTATTTAACCTCCCGGAGCCTTATTTTCATGAGATTGCTGTGAAATTTTATTGAAAACGCAGATATAAAGCACCTGAAACAGGAACGGGCACAAGAATCGCTGCTCTCGACACATTGATTTCCCTCCCCACCCTTTGACTCTCTTTTTGGCTTTCCACGAAACTGAAATACTCGTGCTGCTTTAACCTTTTAAGATAAAATGTCTACAAACAAGACAAAACTATAATTAGCAAAGGTAAAATGAAACCAAAGCTAATGAGATAATGTTTAATTTTATCTGTAGGTAGGGCATGCTATAGTCAGTCTATGCAGTTTGTGCATGCCCCATTTCTCCTTGCCAAGATATAGAAAACGAAATTGTCATTTGTAAGCATTAATGGATAATGGAAAACATGGTTATCACTGCAAAGCTTTGCTCTCAGGAAGCCCTGCTAATGTTTAGGTTTTACTCCATAATATGATGGTGGTTAACGTGCGCTAATCACGAAAAACCATTAATAACCCTATGATTGAAAGCATTGTACACTCTTTATCACCAAATTGGTTTGAGCCACGCTAAATCCTAGACCCACATTGTGAAACAAAAGTAATGTGTGGCAAGCAATAGTTTTTCCTAAGCTCCAATAACTCAAATATTTTCATTAAAATACACAGCACCCTAGACTTACTTGATGCCTGGAAAGTGCATTTATTTTTTTCCTTTTTATTTTTAAACAAAGCAAGGAGCTCAAAACATCAGAAATAATGAAAGCAGCATATTTTTATTGCTCTGTTCTTACAAGAACTGATTTTTAATGAAATTTAGTTTAAAACAAAAAATCTTGTTCCTGTGTTGAACCTTTTTTGCGTGGCGCATTCCAGCCTGGGGCTATCTTTTATTGGCCAAGTTATAAACCCCAGAAAAGGGGTTTTATAGTGGAAACGCTGACAGAACCCGCATAGTGCTACTGGGTGCCTCTCTAATTAGTCTGAAATCCTGAGAGCTGAATTCCATAATATGTGGCCTGTACTGTAGCGAGATTACAGTGTGGGCCAAACCCCCAAGCTTAACTGGGCGTTTCATGTGCAATCAGGGCTTCATATAGACTATGGTGGAGCCTTTTACAGTTGTAAAATGCTAGTACTTGTAAGCAAGAGAAATCTTTATTGGTCCTCTTACTTATTTAAATGTTAAATAGGGCTGTTTGGATATTTTTTGATAACCGAGGAGTCCCTGGCATGCATAGCCTACTTCGCAGACAGTGAGTTTCTACCCAGGTCTGGACAGTTGGATTTCTAGGGATTCGTTTTAGCACTTATTTAAACACCTTCCATAAAGCCAACTTTTATTTGTGTTCAAGCATTTGGTGCTAATGTTGACAGAGAAACATCCTGCTGGGGCACTGAGGTGAGTGAACAACAGGACATATCGAGCTTTACACACACACACACAGGTTCCCCATTTTGGCTTGTCGCCCTCTGTCCCCTGCCCCCACACTGACTGGCTTTGTTGAGGCCTTCTGTTGGCTTGGAATGATCACACGCACTCCTACTTGCTGGGTATACGTCTGATAAAACCTATTTCTCTTGCAGCTGCAGAGCCCAGTGAAAAGATCCCTCAGCTAGGGTGCTCGGGCCTGGACTCCAGCCAGGCAACCTCTCCCCCGCCTCAGAAAAAATAAAAGTACCAGGTTCAGTAAACAAGGGATTGTACATTAGCCAGGCCCACCGCTTGTGAAAGAGCCTTCTCCCTTCCCTCACTGTGACCTCCATTTCCCTCTTCTTTCTCCTTCATCTTTTGGTTGGTTGGGTTCCTCCCGCCATGGGTTTCAGTCTTCTGACGTGTTCTGCCATGTTCAAGAGGTTAGGGGGCACACACTGCACAAAGCTCCTACAGGTATTGGTGATTGTCCAAGAGGTGACGTCCCCAAAGTAAAAGACCATGATAACAAAATGTCTGAAAGACTAGAGGTTCTCAGAAGTAACATCCTGAACTGCAACTCGGGGGCCTTTCGGCTGAAGGCTCTGTAGGCATAGCATTCGTCACACAGAGAACTTAGAGAACGTTTATTGAAACTGTCTTTCTCCTGGTAGTCCATCTCTTGGCATAGTATTTTTGATCCAGAAATTACTCCTTAGCCATTTTCAGGGCATACAGTATAAGATGACAGCAAATATTGTGATAGAAATTACCTCCTTAAAATAATCCTAAAAGCAAGGGCAACACACCTTTTTTCCCCTCTTTTTTTGTTTATGTGAGGTGCATGGTGAAGGAGTTAGTATGTTCATACTCAGCTAACATAAGTTCTGATACACTTTTAAAAATAAATTATGTATTAATTATAAATCCATAACATAAATTACATAGTACTTATGTACGTTTATAAATTGGACATTTGATAGGAGAGAAATCTTGCAGAGAAAAGTCGTAAATTTGATCAGCCAAAAATGAAGTTGGCTTTTTCTCTCTTTCTTTTCTTTTGTGAGAGAGCTACTTCTAGTACAATCCAATGATTAGTCTTATTAAGATTTTGGAGAATATAATTTGGCAAACTCTTCATCTTGGATTTCTCCAGGTCCATTTTGATTACAAATATTTTGCTAAGTGTTAGACCATGGGTTAGACCATGTACACTGCTTTGGAGTTTGGAAAATATATGATCATTCTGCCCACAGTCCAACAAGCTGTTCAAAAAGGTAGATGATCACTTCTTGGGGTGTGGGGGTGTTGGAACGTTGGAGAGAGAGAAACTCAAAGCAAGCCCTTGCAATTATTTACGCAACTGTATTTGCCGGATTGAAAAGGCATTCTAAGGAAGAAATCCTTGAGTGAACTCGATGATAACAAGACTAGTCAACTGTCTAGGACTTAGCTGATTGGACCTGCAACGATGTACTGCCACCCTAGGAAAGGCACGGGAGCAATGGTACACCAGTGGACTCATTCAACTGCAGGGGGAAGCAGTTTACACACAAAGAGGGTGGACAGGACTTGACAGGCTGCTTTTCTTACAGTTTGCACAAAAGATGACGAATCAAAAATAGTCAAGGCACATTTGAAGATTAGAAGGGAGAATTCATCCTAGAAGACATCAAAGCTTCTTATAAAGTTACTATAATTAAGACATTGCAGGTATTGATTAAAAGACAGATAAATGGACCAATGAAACAGAACAGAAAGCCCCAAAATAGACTTATGGGCATTTAGCAGTTGGCAGAGAGAGCATGAGATTTCAGTGGCACAACGACTTAAAAAATGTTGCTTGGACAAATAGATATACAGGTAGGAATGTAGATTTCTTATACCATATACAAAAATACATAAGACAAAAAATTAAACTTTTAGGATTAAATATGGAAAATATCTACATAAAATGGGATAGACAAGGATTTGTTAAATACAAAGTGCAAACCATGATAGAAGAGATTGATGAATTAGACTAAATTAAATGTGAACTTAGAAATGAGCTGTGGACTAGATATTTGCAACACATCTAACTGAAAAAAGATTAGACTCTGTGTGTGTGTGTGTGTGTGTGTGTGTGTGTGTGTGTGTGTACAAGCATTTATTTTAAGTGCTGGCCCTATAAATCTCTCCCTCTGGAGAGAATCTGGCAATATCTACTACAGTTCAAGTCAAGTCTATTCTATAACCCAGCAATCCCTAGTCTAACTATGTAAAGAACTTTTGTTTGTGTATATAAGGAGTCACATGCAAGACTGTTTGGCGCAGAATGAAATGGTAAAGAATCGGAAACACACAAATGTCTATCAATGATGAAAGAGAAAAATAAATTGTAAAATCATAAAATGGAATAACACTGTACAGTGGTTAAAGTGAATTAGACCTACATGTATCTCCATGGCTACATCTCAAAAACATAGAGTTAACTGAAAAAAGCAATTTGCAAAGAATATATACTATATATACACTTTGAAACTATTGATAACAATTTTTAAAATTCACTAGGTACTTCTTTTTTGTTATGGGTAGACAGATATGTTGCAAAGTATAATGATAAAGTTATGAAGGCTACATTACATCTTCTAGATAGTGGTTTCCTCTGGGGAGCGAACAGGGAGAATAGTTAAATCTATATAGTTTTATAAGTTTTATAAGAATTTCTATTTGTATTTTCAATCTCATCCTCTTAATATTTTCAATTTATGTATAATTTACAATATACATAGGTTATTAGTGTAGTAAAACACAAATAGTATTAATATTTAGGTGATCATATTATGCAATCATATATAATCATCACACAAAATGTTCTTGAGATGACTTTTTTCATTTACATGTAAACAACTTTTTGGATTAGCAAATCATTTTATTCCATATCACTTACTTAACCACTGCCCTTTTTTGTTAGACCTTTTGTAATATTTTAACATATTTCTTTCTGATTATAAAGATACATATTCATTGTAGAAAATATAGAAACTAGAAAGAGGAATTTTTAAATTGCTCATAATCCCACCCCTCAAAGAAAATCAAGACTAATATTTTTGTGTGTGTATTCTTCCATTCTTGTGTGTTTGTACATTTAGAGTATACAGACTATAATTCTAATTTTGGAAAAAGTGTTCAAAACTAGCATGTACAGTTTTGCCTTTTTTTAACTTAATATTTTCTCATAAGCATATCTCCATATCATTAAATATTCTTAAAAACTCAAAATTTAATGGTTGTACAGTTTCCATCAAATAGATTGACCATAAGTTGTTTAACCAGGCCTGTATTGTTGGACACTGATGATATTTTCAGTTTGTCGCTATCATAAATAGCACTGCAAGAAACACTCTCATACAGAAATTGTGGTGGACCTCATGAGAGACTTTGGGTCCAAGGATAAGAATTTTTTAAGCTCTTAATACATATTGCCAAATTGCTTTCCAGAAAGAATCAGACAGTATTTTACCCTTACACATAAATGATATGGGGATATATAAAAGACATTAAAAGTTTTATTTTCATATAATCTAAGTGTGCATATTAATTCATGGAATGAATCTGTCCCTGAATTTGATAGAAGAATCTATGCTTGTGATTTAATTTGCTTTAAAATCCATGAATAAAAGTAGTTCTTATAAGAATAAAATGTTTTCTTAATCGATACATTGGTTATCTAACTTGATAAATGTCCTTTTAAGGCACACTGGAAACTAAAAGGGAAAAAATTGACTGTTACTTTTGTGGTGAAAAAAATGAATAAGTCTGGAAATACTATAAATTTACATGTAAATTATTAAGGGCGCCTCAAAAAAATAGAGAAAAAAATATACTTGGAAGAGGAAAAGATTCAATGCTTTTTAAATAATATGTACCATAATTGGAGCTTATTTATAAACATTTTCATTATTAAAACCAAAACATATGGTTGTTTTTCATGAGAGTTGGCAAGTGTTTTTATTGCTTTATAAAAAATTATTGAATTATGCTCTATAAATCTAATCGGCATATAGATTTTTAATGGTATATATTCTCTTTCATTAACTTAGAGCTGTTTTCCATAAATACCAAATAGTGGTTAAAGCTCAAAATGAGGGAATACAAGGTTAAATCTAGGTGTTTAAAATTTAGATAAATCAAATTTTGAAATATAATTTTAGAACATGTTCTAGGTCTTTTAGAATTTTTATGGCGGGCTAACTTGAGTGATTTCTAAAGGAATGCTTTATTCCAACTTCCACTTTGAATAGAAAGACTATCCCACAGAAAAACAAAGACGGGGATGTTAAGTAGTTTTTAATTTCCGAAGTCAATGAAGGTCCGAGCTCTCCGGCCACAAAAATGGATTATTTACTGTGTTCATTCTTTCTAACATCCAAACAGATAGGAAATTTCACAGATACTTTTTGCCTGTCTCAGTCCAAGAAGGAAGAATCTCATGGACATAACGACAAAGGCTGTCAGAACTGCTCCTCAGAATGTGAAAACAAACCGAAGTTAAATGGTATTTTCTTGAAGTTTGGAATTTGGTTCCAAATAGCTCAACTCTAGAGGTTCAGTCTATTAAAATAGTTTTAGTCTGTGTCACTTCCTGCCTTCCAGGAATGGGCTCTGAGCTCCTCCAGAGATCAGTGACAGCTGCCCACCAGGCCTCTTTGGGGTGACTGAGGTATGAGGGCTTGTGTGCTAGGGGGATAGACAGTGTATGGGACACTCTTCTGGAGCTCCTAGTCCCAGTTGCTAGGTCCTAGAAGATCAGTGGCTATCACAAATGTTCCAGGTGTAAGATAAGGATATTGTAATTATTGAGTTTAAATCATGATGACTTTTATTGTTGAGAGAAGAGAGGGAGAAAGAAGTTAAAAGAACAAGTTTTAGGCAGACCCAAAGATGAATTCTTTTTTTTTTTTTTAAGATTATTTATTTATTTAGTTAGTTGTCAGAGAGAGATGGAGAGAGCACAAGCAGGGGGAGGAGCAGGCAGAGGGAGAAGCAGGCTCCCCATTGAGCAAGGAGCATGATGCAGGGCTCGATCCCAGGACCCTGGGATCATGACCTGAGCCAAAGGTAGATGCTTAATCCACTGAGCCATCCAGCCCTCCCCCAAAGATGAATTCTTAACTGTTGAATCCAAACCCCCAATATACTGAACAATAGTAAGAGTAGATGAATAAGCCCAGATTTCTTTGTTTTTTTTTTTTTTTCAGAAACAAATTATAATTCAGTTTCTTTAGGGTGATGATTAATTCATTAATTAGTTTATACTGATTGCTTATTATGCGCCCAATATGTGCAAGTGAGACAAAGGGGTACGAGCCATAGTTTTCTGCATAAAAGGAGAAAGGAGACCAAAAGATGGCGGGCTTCTTTTAAAGCGGGGGGTGCCATAGGAACTCGTTCATCTAATGATGTCCACGTGTTCTTAGGCCACTCGGCCATTCTATTGATCATTAAGCCAACTAGCTCAGACAGTTTGGCATTCAGAAGATACAGCTGACACATCCTCAACAAAGTCACTGTGATTTTAGTGCTAGGAAGGAGTGGGGAGGCATATAGCCTAATGGCAAGGACTTTGGCACTGAAGTCAGACTAGAAACAAGCTCAAGTGCGTCTCTACTGTCCTAGCTTTATACTTTGGGCAAGTGACCTAAACACCCCGAGCCACAGTTTTCCCATCTGTAGGATGAGGCATCTAGCTCACAGTGTTGCCGTAAGGATGAAAGGAATGGTGCATGAGAATGCCTAGGACATAAATATCAGATTTCCTTGAGTCTAAGATGTTAGCATTTGGGCAATGTACCTTTGGTTGAATAACAGCTTTGGAGACAAGAGAAGAAACATTCGACTAAATACAAACATTAAAACGAAACCTGCTAATGGCATGCAATTATGTACTTCCTTCTTATATTCTAAGTTTGCAACTTAGCTTTCTCCACATTGAGATAAAGAGCCTTTTAAAATCACCTTTGGTAATCAGTAGTTCTGTGTATGAGGCAGGACAGTGACATGTGGCTTTCCATAGCTGACACTTGTGACCTGGATCTTGTTAGCACCTTTAGGACTAATAATCTAATTTTTGAGGGTTATGGAAGAAAACCACGTTTTCATCTGCATGTCCTGTTTGGTGAAACATGCAGTGTTTTCTGCTTAGCTGAAAGAAATATTAAGTAGCTTTTCTTGAAAGTCGGATGGAATCTCCTGACAGGTCTCTGGTTCTTGAGATACCCTTATGACACTTGCAGCAGTCACACCAACCTCTCTTAGTTTTGGTCATTCCTAAATGTAACTGCTAGATTTGGTGAGTTCGATCGCCTTTAGTCATACTGCTGAGCACAAGACAAGCATGCTTCTGTGTTCCCAATAACTTTTCCTTTCAGTGCTGCTTCATAATGTAATCTTTTTAAAAGATATTTTCAGGACAGTTCAAGATACACATTTGAGTAAAATTCATCCACTTGTGGTGCTATCCATGTAAATCACTTAATTGAGATGATAATCAGCTACACAAATACTTCCTAAGCAGGCCTGATTTCATATACACCCATGGAATAAAACTACTTGCCTAGAAGCCACCAGTTTTCTTAAGACTCCCTCCCTCCTCAGAAAGCCCAAAACGTTCCTCTTAAAGGGAAGGAAGTGGTAGAGATCAGGTGGAGCTCAGGCGGAGGAGCGGGCATGGCCAACAGCAGAGACACGGGGGCGCTGGAACGGTTCAATGTCGGGGGAGCATAGCGTGTTGCTGGGCAATCACAATGGATTCAGAAGCTTGAATACATTTGTTAAGACACAGGCTTGCCACTCAGAGTAATTTGGGACGCAACAGTTTGAGAATCTACAAAAAGTTTTCTAGCAAACCTTGTCAAAGTCGTGGTCACAGATGGTGGGTGAGGGGGACTCTGGGCCAGAGAGCCTCAGACAGCTTGTCCACATGGCCAAGAAGCCACGAAGCCACCAAGCCACCAAGCCTTGCGGGCAAGTCTCTGCCTTCTCTCATTCATCTGTGATTAAGTTTGGCAGGGAAGCTTTAGAAATAGGATAAGCAACTCAGAATTAGAAAACTAAAAGTAAGTAGGCCTTAGGTGAGGGATAAACCTATTTACAGCTGTGGCATTGCAGCTTCAAAGATAATATTAAAGAGTTTAGGAATTAAACTTTCTCTTATTCCTTCTCACTGTCAGGTAGTATAAGTGCAGCTATCTAAAAAATCTCACACTGTAAAAAAGCACCTAGATCTTTCCTAAGATCTCACCCTCGCTGTAAGCATAATGGTGGCACCTCTGCCACCCTAGTCCAGCCACACAGCACCGGCCACAGAACCTGGCTGGAAGGAGAGGCCCTCACTGTATTTGCCTTGCAATTTTAACCTTGTTTCAACGGTAGAAATATTTTATCTTCCAACATTCCCACATTCCAATTCCAATTCTCATCAGAGGAGAGAATTTGTTGTCTGAAATGTGGAGATACCTGCAATGTGAGGAGTTAACCTATAGAATCTGGGCAGGTCTCACTGGAGTTTTATTCCACCAAGATGGGAAAGAAAAGAACATTAATGCAACTGGTTTGCAAAGGTGACCCTGGGTTTGCTCACTTATCCAAGGAACCCTGGATTCCATGTTGGGAATATTTTCTGTTCCCCTCCAGAGACAATGACTTTGGAATTAAGATGCTTTTTGTATATGTGAGTTTAAGAGGTCACCCACAGTACCAGTAAGAACAAATAAATTTACAGCATGCTGGGATTTCCCCTGAATTTTACAACCTTTGGATACAGCAGAGCTCTATCTTAGTGTAGTGTTGGGTTGGAAAACATATGTTTAATATTTAAGCAAATACATAAGTGTAATGAAGCATTGATGTACCTATCTTCTGAAATTTATTCATAACATGAAACCATGATGTGTTCTATTTTCACTCTTTGCTAAGCCATTTGTTCTTTATTCAAGAAATATAAACCAGTGACACAATCATAAATATAGAGACTTTATAGAGATGTAGACCTCAAAGCCAAGAAATGCAAAGGGGTAACACCTGAACCAGCAACGATGAAACTGTGATTTGCTATCTGAAGTGGACACAGTGGGATGACAAACGAAATGGTTTCAAAAATAAAACGATGGGCTATGGAACATCAGAAGTTTTACGAAAAACACGTTCGGTGCATACAGATAGAGCCATATAGTTCTTAAAAGCATCAGTAGAGAATGTTTATGGAAGTGCTCCTAAACCATAAAGCATCAGACAAATATGTGATTATTTATATTACTATGACATTTTCAAATAAGAAAGAAAATACTTTGTAACTAACGTGCTTTGTATGAGGTGTGGTCCACTTGCACATCATTTAGGATCTGAGACTGATCCTTCAGTGCTCCATGGGAACTTTTCAGTCTTCTTACGGTTTTGGTGGCTTATGCATTTCTAATTATTACTACCTCTATCACCTATCCCTGAGAAAGATAAAGGCATGAAATGATGACAGGAAGGTGACATGAGGCACGTTTTCAAGATGAAAATGGGAAAAAAAAAGAAGTAGGAATATAGCACAGAAAAACAGAATTGGGAACAGAAAACTAAAATTTAAAATAATTTATCATTCAGTGAATTCAATCAACACATTTTTTATTGGGGTAAATGCCAGACATTCTGAGGGCCTGGGAATCCAGAAATGAAAAGACAGGAAATTAAATGTTTACTGTTGTCCTGAGTTTCTTGAAGGAAAATAATACTTATCTGAAGCAGACAGAATTGACTACGACCAGCTTTGAGTATCTTCACTCATATGTTTTCTTGTAGAAGGGGTTCTTTCAGCTTCATGTGTGACCTTGAGATAGCTAGAGGTAATGTGTTCACATGAGGTGTGATCTGTTGGGTCACTGGTCAAATGGTTGATCATGTGTCAGTAGCAGAACGTAGGTGTAATTTAATAGGCTTTTTTCTCCATCATGTCAAAAAATACACAGTATTGAGAAATACACAGCATCATTTATTTTGAAAAATGGACAACCCTATCCTAGTCAATGAACTGAAGGAGTGGCATCAGGAATTTAATGGTGGCTTACTGGAGGACGAGGAGATGTGACAGAAGTCATTCATTTATGAGAGTCACAGAACAAATGGGGAGTGGAAAGCTGTTGTCATTGGTCTAGGGTTGTGAAACACACTCCCTACAGCCAAGCTACATTGACAGTAGTTGAGGAACACTCACCTGGCAATCGATCTATAAATTTGGAAAAGAAGGTTTTATTCAGCCTAGTTGTGAATATCAAATGTTGTTATGTTTTTGTCTGGGCAGCCGAATTTCAGAAAAGCGACTACAAGGGCAAAGAACCCGGTATGTGTCCTAGAGGGAGTATGTGTCTGCCTAGGACATGGTTGATGTGTTGGCATCCACCATGGCACGGAATGGCATTTGTTACCCTGGTGGCTTTACATGGCCCAGAGACCGATTCTGTTTTACAAGTATAAAAACTTGATTTTTATTGGCACACTGAGAATAGATTCATCTCTCAGGACTAAGCTCATGGTAGTCAAACTCATGAGACTGATGTATAAAACCATAACTTCTAATTTTCGACTTAATTGGTAGCGGAAATATATTTGTTCCTGGAATGATCTATTCCAAGTCTGGAAGATAGACTTAATTTTTCCCTTTAGACAATCAAATTATGGTCAGAAGGTGACTTAGTAAATGTTGAATCAAAACAAAGTCCAAAGAATTAAAAGTTTAATTATGTCAGATTAACATAACTTGATGCGTAAACTTACGATAGAAATGGCCTTGCCCCAAAGTTCTGAAAATCCAAAGTCCTTGGCCTGAAGCTCTCCTGCCACAAACAGTGCTATTTTATTATCTCTGAGATATTTCATTTTCTTTGCTTCCACTGTTAACCAAACCCCTCTGATTTATAAACGGTCAGGTGGTGGAGAGTTGCAAGAAAATCAGATATTACGTTCTAGAGGAAAAACTTACTGTGCTCTGGAAAACACCCGAGGAACTATTATGTCACTTGGAAATGATATTGTTAGCACTCCCCAATGCCCTTGAGTCAGTCTGCCCACATAGGTCATGCAGCAACTGGTGAATGGATTAGACAGTGGTGATCTAGAATCGATATCGAGACCTGAATTGCTATTAATGCAGAACCCAGACCTGTGTGCCCCACGTGATCATGCCTTCAGTCAGGAAGACACTTAAGGCTCAAGTTAGGGGGCAAAAAAAGGAAAAAAAAAAACTTAAAGCAGAAGCTGAAGTTGTGATGGGAAAAGATTATGGAATAAAGAGAGAGTCTGTAACCATTAATAAAAGGTCAGGAGTCTCAGTAGAAAAAGTATCTTCCAAAGTGATATTCTTTGGTTTATGGCCAAGCATCTCTTCAACTCTTTCCTCAGCCTGTTCTGCCTCTGCCCTGCAGTCCAGAACCCTCCCCATGGTGGTAAACATCAGGCTTCCTCCTTGCACTTCACTGTACTAAGTGAGAGAAGCTGATTTGAAAAAACGGCTCTTGAAACTAGAACAACGAACCACAAGGAAGAATGTAAGGGGAAGATGCTGTCTTTTTGAAAAGCTTTGAGACCAAACCACTAAGAGATCCAGGAAGGAAGTTTTCCTTTTGAAAAGTCTTCCTTAACAGAAAAAAAAAAGTCTTCCTTTCTGCGTGTTCACCCTGAAGCCCTTAAGTAGATCTTCCAGGCACCGCAAAGACGTTAGCCAGCATATTACACCTAATGAATGCTGGCACAGCACCACGGCTTCCGCCTCGGAGCGGACTCCGGGAATCAGAGACCGAGCTAAATTAGCCCAAATGCTAAGCAGGCCCTATTGTTATTATGCTTATGAAGCACTGGGGTTTGGAATTTCCCTTCCAGAAGCGTATTTTATTGTATTATCTCTCTAACAGAGTCCAGGTGTGTTCTTTCTTGGTCCGTCTTTCTTCCAAAGCATGAATACAAGGGACTGCTGCCCCACAGACTGACATGGACAGAGCTGCAAATTGAGTTGACAGAACTGAAGCCGGAGGGCAGGATGAATTACAGGATGAATATGTATCGTCAGGCAGTGATTGACTCTTATTTAATTGTATATCATCTCATTAGGCTAGGAAGTGGGAGAGGGAGGAAGATATTCTTATGCATTTATTATTAATCTTCTTTCCTCTACTCCTCCCTCTCTTCCTTCTTCCTTCCTTCCTTCCCCTCTTCCTTGCATTGGTACTTAAAAGGATCTTCTGGAAGTATTAAATTCAATTTTAAGTCCTTAATAAAAAAAAAAGATGTGGAAAATTCAAAGAAAGTTCATAAGAGACTTGTTGAAAACAGTGTCTTCCTAAGTGTAGAGAAGGCCCCTGATTTTCACATTCTCTACTGACATCAACAGAGCTCCCATTCTCTGGGAGCTGGTTTTGAGTCATTTTCAACTCTGTTTTCTTTATTTTTCAGTTCCAACTCCTCCAATTCCTACTGAAAGTTCCATTTCTTTGATTTGACCCTATCTGTTCACATTCCCCATCCTAATTATCCTGTCTAGAAATTACTACAATGGGAACTGAGTTGGTCGGTGGTAACTGCTTCTGGTCTGTAAGTCTCTGCTCGCCCCAACCTCAACCTCAAACATCATTTTTATTACACCACTTTTCTGAGAGAGCTCCTTTTTGTGCCTTGAGTAAATTAAATATTTAAGTATGTTACCATCTTCAAAATTAATTCATAGGTATTATTTCTAGTCACCATAGATGTTCTGTGGTCCTCAAAGAAGATGCACTTCCAGAATTGGGAGGTAAGATCACGAAGAATCATGATAGCTACAATAAAGAAGTCACATAACAAAATGCATTCAGTGGCCTTTGGAAATCGTCCTGAAGCAACTCACCTTGTAAGGAGAATTGCAAATCTATTTACTGATAAGATTGGAGTAGCTCCCCCAAATACCTCAATCTAAAATGGAATAAAGGTAAAATAAGATGCATTCTGATAGTATAACATGAAAAAACATAGTGACAGATTGGTAACTTGGAAAAGAGGCATTAAATGAAAAGATGGTCAGTGATCCTGTCCCAGATGCTCGATGTGGCTGGTATGTGTGCTTGGTCTGATACATTCTCATCTAGAACCTGGAATGATGTATGTGTTTTAGTATGGGGTAGAAATATCCCTCAAGGGCATTCGTTCTGAGTATGCCACGTGACTTTATGCCTAATAAAATCATAAGAGACTCATTCTGAACTGGGAACCAATTTGTTGATTTTTTTGGTGGGAGCTACAGGGTTGTTGACCCGGGGTGGGGGAAACACCTACGTTGTGCATGCTCCACTCACTCTGAGTGAGCACGTGCGCTCAGAGGGCTAGGGCGAAGGTTAGCACCCGTAGGAACTGAGTGCTTGTAGACGGGTCAACCTTAGATGAAGTAAGAAAATTACATTTAAGAAACTGAAACTGAGGGGCGCCTGGGTGGCACAGCAGTTAAGCGTCTGCCTTCGGCTCAGGGCGTGATCCCGGCGTTATGGGATCGAGCCCCACATCAGGCTCCTCCGCTAGGAGCCTGCTTCTTCCTCTCCCACTCCCCCTGCTTGTGTTCCCTCTCTCGCTGGCTGTCTCTATCTCTGTCGAATAAATAAATAAAATCTTAAAAAAAAAAAAAACTGAAACTGAAACTGAAAATGCTGACGTCAAGGTAAGCGCTTTGCTCAGGAAGCCCACATACCTCGAAGTCACGCAATTCGTAAGGACCTACGTGCTGGTTCTAAACCTTCATGTTCAGGGCACCTGGGTGGCGCAGTTGGGGCTAAACAACTGGCTGTTGATTTCTGCTCAGGTCCTGATCTCGGGGTTGTGGGCTCAAGCCCGGGAGGGACTCCACACTCAGAGGGGAATCTGCTGGAGATTCTCTCTCCTATCCCTCAGCCCCTCCTCCTTCTTGTGCTCTCGCGTGCTCTCTCTCTCTCTAAAAATAAATAAATAAATCTTTTAAAAAAATACACATTTATGTTCATAAAAATGACCTGGGGAGCTAATTAAAAATGCGGACGTTTGGATCCACTCCCAAGGATTCCGAGGCTGTTGTTTCACTGTCTTTACTTTGAGAAACACTGCTTGATATAAATCCTTAAGCCTAGCTCCAACTGTTTGGTATTTTTCTGCCTACCAACCACTCATTTCTGAGGACGTAGCTTTGCGTGGGGCTGTCTGTGAACGTGCCCTCTCTCAGGAGTGGCAGATGTGAGACAAGAGTGCTGCAGCTTTCTCCTTGGCTCCGTGGCAGACACCTGTCGTTTATGCCAACGCTTTTTCCTACAGAGTCCTGCTATGGTCTCGAATCCTTCTCAGTACCTGTTCCCGGAGGCTACAACCAGTGGACGGGATTTGGCATGGAGTCAAACCCATTTGCTTTCCTTGTTCTCCATCGGTGAATGTCCAACCTGGCTGCCGTGAGAACAAAACCTCATGCTCTAACCCTGGCACACGACAGGTGCCCGGCCTATTGCCTGGCACCGAGGAGGTGGTCAGCATTTCTTCTCTTTCTCTTCACATGGTGGGGAATACTCAAGATCTCCTAATCTCTGGCCTGCAATGGAGTAAGTATCTTAATGAAACACCGTGAAGTCCTTCTAGTGTCCATCTCTCTGCGGGACTCTGGACGTCCCCAGGGCGACTGAGAAGAGGGCCCTTCAATCATTCATTCTGTTTGGGAGGTACCTTTGTTCTGCAGAACATAATCACTTTGGACTTTAGTTCTATAATAGGATCCACAAGATAACATCAGGACTGGCCCCTAAGGGCCAGGGCTCTGAAAAACCCCACAGTCCTCAGCTACGGATTTTCCACCCAGCTTTCTTTATGAACTCTGGGAAAGCTCCTTTGTGGGTCTCCATCCTCCCTTTTATACTGATAAGCATTTAGAACCATTAGTACAGAGGATGATCTGGTTTTTGAGTACTGAGACTTTTCTGTGATTGGAAACGTTGGAATTTAATAAATAATTTAAATCCCAAGCTTATTATTATTTTAGAAAAGCACAACTTCATGGAGGCCAGTGAGAGAAAACCATTCATAGCATAGGAAGTTGGAATTTGCTAAATAAACCACACACCTCATTTCATGTGTCAGACAACATTTGCCAACGTGGCAGAAGATCTATGGTGCCTGATGTACTTCAGGATTCTGATGAATTGTGCTGAACTGCACTGTGGGGGAAACTCTGTCTACGTCACCCTGAGAAGATCCTGCCTGGGAGGGGCTGGGCCTGCCCTCCGCCCTGGGCCTCTCCTTTCCCTCCGTCGGCAGTTAGTTTGTGCCCCTCTGCATTTCCACCGTCCGCTGTATCTCTGTCTTAATGGATCAAGCGATTTGTCTTACGTTGGGATGTCCTGCCAGTCACTCCAGTGCCTGACACAGTGCTGGGACACAAAAGGTAAACGTGGCAGATATTTCATGAATTATTCATTGTACTTTTAGAGGCTTTCATGGTCTGAGAGCTAGAAAGTGGCCTCATACATCCAAGCCAGGGTGACAGAGATTTCTCTCATGATGACTTATGATAAAAAGGCAATGTTTCCCATCCATTGATATCGAATACCTTCACATGCGTAGCACATGCACCTGCCCCAACATTATTTTCATTTAGCAAAGTAAAAATAAAATTTCCTTTCCAAAGATCAGGTAGAGGCTGTTCTCAGTAGCTCTGTTCATCATCTACAATGACTTTCTGTGCACAGTGGACATAATTCCACTTGGGAATAGGAGAACTCTTGCCTATCTCAGTTCAGCCTGATTGAATGCATTTATTTTAGAAGGTCACATGGCCAATTTTCTCTTAAAAAACAAAAACATTAAACAATCCGAAAAAATAATTTCTTAGAATCTCATTATCAATTCTTAGTCTTTCTGATACCAGGTCTCATTTGTTCTCAGCCCCACCATGAATTTAAGAGAAATAAAAAATGGGGGCCTGCGTGGCTCAGTCAGTTTAAGCATCTGCCTTTGGCTCAGATCATGATGCTGGGGTCCTGGGACAGAGCCGGGCGGGAAGCCTGCTTCTCCCTCTGCCCTTTTCCTGCCTCATGCGCTCTCTTTCTCGCTCATGCTCTCTCTCATATAAATAAATAAAATCTTTTAAAAAATAAGAGAAATAAAAAATGAGAGAATGAGCGTGTAGTTCAAAAGCTTTTGGAAATGAAATTTGATTGGTAGGATCAATGAATCTTGATGTTCTAGAACTGCTAGTGGCCCCAGCAGTCAGCGAATCCAATGCCATCATTTTGTAAATGTGGAAACTGAAAAACAAATTAAGGAAACTACTGGATGCTCCAAAGCTTGTTGGTGTCATGCTCTGAACTACACGGTCTCTTCACCCTCATTCCCTTAGCATAAATGGAAATAAATACTAGAATTTATCTTTTTTCATCATTTTTGGTTAAATGTTTCCACATCCTTAGGAAGCAGAGGTGAAGCCTAAGTGTCTCTCCTAATCTTAATGGGTCCAAACTAGGAATATCTTGATTATCAGAATTTTTTAAACCTCAGTTAAATGAGATCACATATGAAAAGCATTCAGGACAACATTTGGCAAATAGTAGATGCTCAATAAAGCTTTCTTTACTCCTTGGGGCTCCTGGCTCGCGTCCGTCAGTAGAGCATCTGACTCCCGATCTCAGGGTCATGAGTTCAAGCCCCACATTTGGCTTGGTGCCACCTTAAAAAAAATTTTTTTTTAACTCCTCTTTCTGCCTCAGTTCCAGTTTGAACATTTGGCATTTATTCTTTTCAGTAGTTGTACATTTAAAACAACGTTATTGGAATTGTAGATATGACTTTTCTTCCCCCATGATATTTTTTTGAAGACCATTTATATTAGACAAAACCAGGTAGGGGGTGGAGGGTGAGGTCTGGGACTCACAAGGTTTTGAGCAAGATTCTCCGAGACCCGGTGGCACAGGGTGTGAGAGACTCTTGTAGTTGCGAGACTGGGTTATAATTTGTGTTGAAGCTACATGGGTTTTCAGCAGCAGGTTTTGTACATAACAGGGAGTTTCTGGATCTTGTTAGCTCAGGGCAAAAAGTCATGCTTTGGAGCAGTTACCCCAGCAGGAGGAGAAAAGATGATGGTTGGTAATTACATCAGTTTTGCACTGTTGAGCAGATGTTCTTGCAGATAGATTTTGGCTGGCATTTTCAGACTATCACTGGTGATTCTCAGGATAGTGTCAGAGCTGCTACCAGTGGAGGGGACTGCGGGCGTGTAGAACATGGTGGGGAGGAGGGCGAGGGAACCAGACAGCAGTCTGGAAGTTAAAAAAGCACCTCCTAAACAGGGCTTGAGTGAGATTTGCTTGGAGGTGATAGTTTTGTTGGACTGGATAATTAGATCAAAAACATATCTGGTAATGTATTTCGCCATTTAACTTTGAGAGCAATTTGGAAGTCCCTTAGTATTTTTAAAAAAGTAGTTTATTTCTTTTTAAAGTTAGGGACAATTTAGAAAACAGACGAACTTTGATTAGAACATAAAATAATGGGCAAGATCAAAACCCATAGTGAGTAATGGAAAAGAATGACCCAAGGATGTTAACAAGAAATGCTACCCATTTGGCTAGAAATTCTGGCCAACTTCACATCAGCTGAAATCAGCTAGTCAACAATGAGACACCCCTGGAAAGCCAAGTGCCCTAAGGAAGAGCTTCTCTTTCTCCCTTGGTTTAAAAATCTTTCCAAATTTATCCTGTTCATTTTTTCATACTGATTTAAGTTTCTTTTCTCTATGCTTTGGGACATGTAAGTACACTCTTAGCAGTAGATCTTGGAACCTCTGTTTGTTAGTGTCATAAGTACTGTAAAATCTTCTCTATATGCAATGATGAGGATATTTTTTAGCTTACTGACAGACAGGCAACATTACGTGAAAAGATATACTCTAATACATGGGTGCATTGGAATCCCTACCATTTCATTTTCCTGAGCCACAGAAACATTTTAAGCACTGCCAGTTTGTTGTCATGGGCTCTTCTGGGCAAATGATTCAAAAAGGAGGCAAGGAAGCAAGGAAGGAAGGGGACTCCATCTAGGGTAGCAGCAGTGGAGGTGGGGAGAGTGGGTGAACGGGAGGGCCTGGTACAGCATTTCATGTAGACTAGTGCTTAATAGCCACTAGAATGGGTTAATCAATGGATAAATGAAATGACGTGAGGTTCTAGAAAAGTCGTTCCCAAGCACTTGTTTCCTGTTACATCGTCGTCAAAAGAATCCTCTTACACAGAGGTCCTACGTGCTTCGGTGTGTGCCTTTTGGGAAACAGATGCTCTATTGTTTTGTGCAACAAACACTGAATCTCGGAATCCATTGGTAGTAATAGAAGGAGAGCCACTTCGCCCACTTCTGTGGCTCTCAAGAGAGGACCCAGGGCTCCTTCCTCCCACTCTTGGTTTACCACCAGCTTACATTTGGGTTTTGTGAGTTGTGAGCTATTTTCATCTTGCTAATCATTCTGTGATGTTTATTTTTCTTCCTTGACAGTTCTCCTTCTCTACAAAGACAATTCTACTTCTCTACAAAATGGGATCACAGGTAGTTACTGTAATGCAACTGGATTTTTTCAATTAACAAAATATCAGAGGCATATTTCACATATCCGATGTTCTTCTGCAGTGATATTTTAGTGGCTACATAGAGCATTCCATTGTAGAGATAAAGCTATAGTTGCTGGGCCTTCAAGTATTTGTTCAGCATTTTGTTATAGACTATGCTGCCATGAGCATTTTTTTTTTTTTTGGCTAAATCTTTGCCACATCCATGATTCTTTCCTTAAAATAATTTATATAAAAGTAAGTCAAAGGGTGGGATGAACCTTAAGTGGCAAACTTCAAGCACAATGGCAAATGATGGGTGAGACATTTGGGATACATCAGGATTTTCTGGTGTTTCCTCCCCTCCCCCAAAAAATGCCATATAGGAATAATTCTGGGCAAAACAGTGAAGTGGAAGATAAAGATTTTTTTCTCCCATTGCTTTCAAGCTCCTTTTTTGTTCTCTTTCCTCTCTTCAAAAACCCACTTTCTCCTTTTCCAAAGCTGTGTATTTTAAGTTATAAAGTTATGAAACTGATTCTAGGAAAGGATCCAGTAAGTGCATTAGTTAAGATCTAAATGACTGATATGCCATTATTTACAATTACCTTAGGGATGAACCCTCTGTTTTGGTAAATCAGAAGAATGAAGTTCCAAGTATGGGGTTGGGACATCCACTGGAGAGGCTAACAAAAAACCCTTCTGAATGTCCTGACATCAAACCTCACAGGCAGATAGTCACTCCTAGTGAGGAGGCCATGTCTCATATACGTGATTATGGATCTGTTAGGTCTTGGCCTTAATGATTATCTCCATGTGATCTCAGAAGACGTATACTCCACTCATACAGTAAGGGGATCTCATTTAATTCTGGTTCTTAGGAGTTTACAGAAGAACTATTCTCATTAATAATCATGACCACTGAAAATGAGCTTTAACACCAACCAAGGGTAGTTGTTAATGGGAAAAGTTTACTTGAGGTAAATTTATATAAAACGAAGACTCAAATTTCCTAGTATTTGTTGTCAAATATAGGAAATTCTAGCTTAAAAATGAAACCAAAATTATAAAAACAAACGTATTTTCTCTTACAACTGACCACCTTCAGATCATACTGGCAAACTATGTGCCAGTTCTAAAAACAAAGGACCAAGTGAGAGTTGATTTTTGGTATAATATTCTGATGACACTGTGACAACATGACTCAGTGTCTTTTATGGCATGTTTGACCTTTTCAGTGTAAATGTGAAGTTAGTTCATTTACAAAAAAATAGTCTAGGGTATCATCCAATTTTCCAAAGGCCTCTTTTTATTCTTGGATACTTAAATCATTGTCTTTTGAAATGCCTATTGCATTGTCAATTCTCAGCTGGTCCAACTTGGCCAAATCATCCCTTGTCCGTGGCTTTGCTTTGTGACTTGAGTGGTTCCAGGCTAATGTGGAGAGGGCACTTATTTTTGAAGAAGTCAATTCATTAGTGAATATGTTCATGTTCTGGTGACTTTTGCTTTCCTCCTCAACCTTACAACTGAAAGGATTCAAGCAATTCATGCTTGGTTAAAGAACAACACCCTGTTCTCAATTTCTTGGCAGACTTTAAGTGTCAGGATATTTGTGTTAAGGAGCAAAGGGTCCTTCATGCCATTCCACAGATACGTAAACTGAGATAAAGATGATACTAATATACAGCCAGAAAGGCAAAATGTGGAACGGTATAGGTTCTTTCTGAATTTTGTACCTACCCACAACCCCACTCTGTTCCCTACATTGCGAAGCCTTATTTAAAAGTGATGTTGGCTGGCAAGTGGGAATCTGACCATTAAGGAAAATACTATCTTTGCCCCGGCCTATCCCATAATAAACTGAATGACAGAAAAACAAATGTCACTTATTAGAACATTGAGGTTTACTGTTCAAGTGATTAACTAAGAATCATTTGTATGATTAAATGCTGGAAAATAATTTGCTTTCCCTATGAACCTATAGCTTAGATCTCATTACACAGAAGTGCTGCATATTAGTTGAAGCAAATTAACATTCAAACACTTTCTGGAGGGGCTGCTAATCACAGGCTGTTAATTACTGTCATTACATTAGGCTGCAGCAGAGACTACCCAAAGAATCATTCTCATGATCTTGGTATTTGAAAGTGATCTTCACCAATAAAAACACATGTCAGACATACAGAAATTGCAAATTGCAGAAACTGCTGACGGGGTTGAAAATTCCGCTGACTATAAGTACCCATGTGGTGATGGATGCATTCTTGACACAGTTTCAGTGTTTGGACTTAGGAAATAATGAGTATCAATGTCCTAGCAAGGGAATATGCAAAGATGAAGGAGCCCTTTTGTATCCTTAATTAAGGAAAGTAGTAGCAGAACTCGTTCACAGATAAGTGACTGTACATAATAATCATGTATTTATGTAAGGGACTGCTATGCTATATTACTGTAGTGGCAATTAGATTTTCACAAAGTCGTTTTAATAAAAGGCATACTTACATAATAAATAAACAAAACTGCTCATTTTCATAATAAATAAACAAAACCTCCCTAATTATACACTGGCTTAAAATAAAATGTTCTGCAATGCTAAGTTAAACATATAGACTCTAGCTGCCTGCCGCAATGTGCCCCAAATCTTCTTCCACCCCACTGTCTCGGTCGCGCCGGGAACTCTGCTAAACAGGGAAAGAGTATTTGTACATTTTGCTTGATCTGCATAAGGGAGGAATCATTTGAGAATTTAGAGGTCAAAGCTTCTGGTATCTGCTGACCTGACTCCCTTCATTGCCCAGAAAGTTTGCTGTCTGCCCTGTGGCTGCCAATAATTGGGATCACCACAGTGCCGGGATGGGGAGCGCTCAGGTGACCAGCACGTGCACGGGCTTGGCAGGCAATCGTCTTCATTAGCAACACTACATGAGGGAGGCCCAGGCTGGGGGCCTTCGAGGATCCATTTGTAGGGCCCTGAGTTCTGGCTTCGCATTCAACAAATATGTATTAAATACCTTCCTTGTAGAAAACGTTGTACTGGGTGTGGAGGGAGCACAGAGATGAATTCGATATGGATCTTGCCATCAATGAACTTACATCTTAGTTCAAAACGATCATCTTATCAATGTAAGCCTCTGGTCCCAGGGGGTAGAATGGGAGCTTTGGGGTGGATCTAGGCAATCCTCCTCTGATCCTATAACTATGGAACACCTCAGAGGACTTGCTGTAGCACCTCTGAGGTGGTTACATCAGTCCCAGAGGAATCTCTGTCCCGAAGTTCACAGCTAGGACACTGTCTCCTAAGGACTGATTAAGACACGCATCCACGGCTATACATTCCTCCCATCCTTCAACATTTATTCAGTGTTTGCTATGTGCCAGCTCCTGACGGTTTGAAAATGAACATGATATATGTGATTCGGCACAGAACTTGCAATCTGGTGGGGAATATAGATAAGTAGACAGGCACTACCACTTTCTGGTAGAAATACCCCTGGCATGCAATGAGAGCACAAGAGAACGACTCGAAGACTTGAAATGACAGATTGGATTTAAGGGAAAACTAGCAGTGAATGGTGGGAGTGTGGGCATGGGGGGGTTGTGGGGTTGTGGGGTGGGGGTATTGCAGCGTGGTGTGTTGCAGGAACCCAGCAAAGTTTGGTATGACTAATTTATAGAAGGCAAGGATATGGGAGCAATGAAGTCTGATACTGGAGAAGTAAGGCTTGTAAATAATAGGAATGAATTTAAGAATTTAAGATTTATCCCAAGTATTTCCTAAGGTAAGCTATTGATGTTTTATTTTTTATAAAGATTTTATTGATTTATTTGTCAGAAAGAGAGAGAGAACAAACAGGGAGAGTGACAGAGGAAGAAGCAGGCTCCCCACTGAGCAGGGAGCCCAATATGGGACTCAATCCCAGGACTGGGATCATGACCTGAGCCAAAGGCAGATGCTTAACCGACTGAGCCACCCCAAGGTCCTGCTATTGATGTTTTAAAACAGGGAACAGCATGATCAAGTTTGTGTTTTAAAAAAAAAAAAACCACTTTAGATTGGTCCAGAGAATGAGTTGGAAAGGGGAAAACTGAAGCCAGAGAGACCAGGTAGGATGCTATTGCAGTGTCTACACCACTTGGGTGAAATGCTAGCTGTGGAGGTGGAGCTTGATTGGATGGTAAGTGCATGTGCGTGAGTGCACACGTGCTTGTGATTGGGTGTGCTGAAGAAGAGAAAAAAGTGAAGGATGACTCCCAGGTTACTGGGGTGATGCTGTTCCCATTCCTAATATAAGGAACATAGTAGGCTGGCGTGGGGGAAGGTTAGTGATGAGTTTGTCTTCAATGTTGATTGTGTAGTCTACTGGAAGGACTTCCGAGTGGAAATGTCTAGTAAATAGTTGGAGATGGAAGTCTAGGGCTTAGGAAAAAGAGTCAGTGTGAAGCCTAGTCCTTGCCGGTGTCCTTTGTGTTTATTTGCTTTTAGTTGCTTGGTTTCACTACATTTCATCAACAGAGGCAGAGATTAAAGTCGGTGTTTTACTCAACAGTGTTTCTCTCCCAGCATGTGTACTTACCTTTTAATTATCTTGCTTTATGTATTATTAAAAATAGGAAATTGTGCTCAGATATCATGAGCTTAATTTAAACTGACAGAAGCAAAAGACATTACAAATTAAACTTGCTATGTTTCCCTTTAATGCCTTTACAGTTTCCATTTATTAAAAGAATATTTAAAATGAGAAATGCTTGTGTTCTTTTCTGGAAGATGTTTCTGGGATCTATCCAACCTTGAGGCAAGTTCTTGACGTGGTGTCAAAAAGGAGTATTATCATATAGACACAAATCAGCTTCGGGGGGATTTATGACACACACTCCCCCCTGACAGTAGTGGGAACATGTTTAGCCATAAGCAAACACTGCAAGGGGCTCAGAAACCTGGGTTTGTTTGGGTTTCAGTCTACAGCTGGTCCAGTGGTGTTCTTGCCATTTCTTTCTCCATTAAGGTACTTTCAGTATTCAACTCCATGCCGAACCATGCACGGGAATTTTTAGCAAGGCTAGCTTTCCAGGGGACAGCTGGGAGAGTTAAATGAATGGGGGTGGGGGGATCACCAACATCTGCCCACCAACAAATAAGAGGAAGGGGTTTCTCCCCTCAGAGTGTCTTATGAACATGTTAGACTCTACATTCCACATAGCACAAATTCAGCCACTAACACAGGTGCTATTGCAAGACTGGAAGCATCGTCTCCCCACCCATCAAGAAGAAGCCATGATGCCATTTGTCTGCTCATTCAAGAAATCGGTTTCCCTTGGCAGAATTCACTTTGCAGGCAGCAGTACCATAAACTCTTATTTGACAGGGAACTCTCAGCCCACTTCGTAGGATCATAGTAGCTCCCTCCTCAGTCTTCCCCTTCCTGTGAACTCCTGTTAATATACGTGGTGGCCACTGGCCAGAGCTAAGCCAACAGCTTGTTGAAGGATCACCCTGATGAACACAGAGCCATGAGGCATCTCCGTGCCGAGATCCTTTGGCCACCCTGCATGTGAGCCTCTCCCCAAATAGAGGTGAAATTTTTCCAAATAGAGGTGAATTCTGGCTTCAGTGAATCTGAAAATCAGCAGTATTCATCTGACTCAGATGATGGCTGACTGAAGTCTCTAGGGTTTATTTGTGGGAGACAGAGCTCAGTGGTGGGATCTGGGGAGGTTTGGGAGTATGAGGGCATATGGAAGAGTGCCATCCCCAGAACATGGCATATCCTTCCTAAGAACAAGGACCTTCTTTGCATAAGCAAAGTACAATTGCTAACAACAGCAAATTTAACATTAAATACAATACTCTTATCTAATTTATAGTCCTATGGGAATCTTGCCATTTCCCTCTTGCCCAACCCTGGGTTCCAAACCAGGGTCACCGAGTGCATTTAGTTGCCGCTCCTAACCTCAGTTTCTTTTGATCTGCAACAAGTTCCTCAGCCTCGTTTGTCTTTAATAGCCTTGGAGTTTTAAAGTGAACAGGCCAGCTGTTTTGCAGAATGTCCTTAAATCTGGATTTATCCAATGTGCCCTCATAATTAGATTCCGGTTATGTGTTTTTGGCAGGGATACCACTCAAGTGACATTGTGCCCTTCTTAGCAAATCATATCAAGAATCACAAGATGCCAATTTCTCCCAGTATCAGTGATGTAAACTTCAATACTTTTGTTCAGGTGGTGCTTACCAGGTTTCCCTTGTATTTTCCTTGAAAATTGCTAATTTTCCCTTTGTAATTTATACATAGTTTGCAGAGGGATACTTAGAGACTAAATATCTTATGCTTCATCATACTTTTACTCATTACTTTTAGTGTTTATTGATAATTCTTGCTCAAACCTATTATTACTATGATGGTGATTACAAATGGTGATTTTTAACTCAATTTTTCTACATTTATAAGTTTGCATTCTACTGTAAAGATGAGCTTTTCCTTCTGCCTCATTTGCTTTTTATTCATTCATTTGTTCAAATCAATATGAACTCGAGACTCTCATAGATTTTTATTATTTATTATTCATTATTATTTTAATGCTCAAATTGTCCTAGATTTGGCCATTTGGAACCCCTTCAAGCTGACTCCTGTATCTTTTGTGACATGTTTGCATTATATTTCAATCAGTTCCTTACTTTCTGACCCCCAAATTATTCTAGACTTGTATGTCTTATATTTCTTTTACCCCATTTTGCCAAGGAGATCCAATTTCTTTTAGTGTAAACTGTTACTTAGTAAGCAAGACCTAAGCTTACATAACATTTTAAATAAATAGAATAAATAAAGAAGAATATAATTATGTGTTTTTTCTTACCTAAAAGTGATGTACTTGTTGAAAGAATTATTGGGAATTATGGCAATAGCCATAAAAACATGCCTCCAAGATGGAGTCAGCCAGGTGACTCCGTGTCACCTGGTCAGCCAGGTCAACCTCCGTGTTGAGGAGGCTTGATATGGATTGGAGGGTGAAAATTTGAAGGTCTAAATGTCTTGTTGCCTCTTTATCTTTTGAAGATGTCAAGAAGGAAGAAACAGGGACACCTGGTGGCTCAGTTGGTTAAGCATCTGCCTTCAGCTCAGGTCATGATCCTAGGGTCCTGAGATCGAGTCCTGAATCGGGCTCCTTGCTCATCAGGAAGCCTGCTTCTCCTTCTGCCTGCTGCTTCCCTGCTCCCCCTGCTTGTGATCTCTCTCTCTCTCAATTTGTGATAAATAAATAAATAAATAAAATCTTAAAAAAAAAAAAAAGAAGGAAGAAACAATTTGATAATTTCCACATCAACTCTCTTTTCTTCTTTCCTAGCTAGTGGAGTTGCTAAGCTTACCGAAAGCTAAACTTAGCTTCACAATGGCATAGAAAAATGTGTTCCATATAAATGAGCAATATATAGAAGAAAATATGCATAAAGGGGTGACAAGTAAGGCAAACCTCTGCATTTATTAATTCATTTTATATGTGAAGAAATTGGTGTTCATGGAGACTATATAATTTGCTCAAGATCAGATAGATAGTATCAGAAAGAGGAGTTGCGTCTTGTTTTGCCAATTTTTTTTTTAAGATTTTATTTATTTATTTGACAAAGAGAGAGACAGCCAGTGAGAGAGGGAACACAAGCAGGGAGAGTGAGAGAGGAAGAAGCAGGCTCCCAGTGGGGCAGGGAGCCCAATGTGGGGCTCGATCCCAGGACCCTGGGATCACGCCCTGAGCATAAGGCAAATGCTTAACGACTGAGCCACCCAGGAGCCCCTGTTTTGCCAATTTCTAAGTTCCTGTATTATTTAGTAGCTTTGCCTAATTTGTCTTCAACATTTAATTAGGTATTACTATTTTTAAGATACATTCCCAAGGGTCCTCCAGATTGGATTTGGTTTGGGGAGGGGCCTTTATTTTTTTAGGTGTTTAGCTCTATAGTCCTTAAAATAATGGCAATAGCTAATAGTTCCAGAAAATTTCCTATGTGTTTATATGTTATCTTATTAAACCTTCAACAACTCTGTGAAATGACTGTCATCATCGCCATCATCATCACCACCATCATTACCATCATCATCACCACCATCATCATCATCATCATCATCATCACCATCATCATCATCATCATCCCATTTATAACCAAGGGAACCAAGGCTTAGAGCAAGTTAAATAACTTGTTCACAGATAAAGCTTGTCAGTGGAGGAACTCACATTTGAACCTGGGTAGCATGGCTCTAAGCCTACATCTTTTAACCACTGTGCTCTATCAGAACCCATTCAGGGTGTAGGAGTATTCCCAGTGGTCCAATTGTTCTGTGAAACATGCCAATTGGCTATTCCTAGGCTTCCTTGTACCAACATGCTTCCCGTGCCGGAACAAGCGTTTTCCCTTCATGTATGAATTAACTCTCAACTAACCAGATAAATTAAGAAAGCAACAGCAAGATAGCTCGCAAGTCGTGGATACTGTTTTGGAATGTTCGGTGATATTCTCCCCAGTAGATGCTGCCTTTTAAATCTGTCCCTGACAATATCGTTCACTTTTATTGAGGGGAAATAGCTGTAGAGTTGATGGTTGGATGTGACACAGCAAATTAGTGTTAGGATATTATTCCAGAGAAACTACGAAGCAGAAACTGTACTTACAGACAACTCAGAGATCATCACATTACAGAAATCCAGCAAAGACCAAGTCCTCTGACCATGACAAGCAGGAGTTAGGAAAGAGGCTAACATGGTGGTTACAAACGTGGGCTCCGGACCATTTACATCTGAATTCTGGCTTTGCTGCTTCCTAGCTGTGTGACTTTGAACAAGTTACTTAACCTTTCCTGTCTCAGTTTCTTTGACATAATATTCTTCTATAACACTTTCCCTCCATCTCCTTTCTTCTTTCCACCCTATGCCTGGATAGAAAACTGCTGATTCAAAGAATTGCTTGAAAAACTACATATTCATTGTAATGTTTGCTGCTATAATCAACACATCCAATAATGTATAATGGCGCAAACATTATACATGTTTGCTCTTGGTCCTTGTAAAGCTGAAATGGGTATTCCTAATTGGTGGTTATTCAGAGACTTAGGCTCCTTCCAGCTTGTGGCATTACCATCTCAGTCTTGACTTCTGAGGTCACTGTGCTTGTGTGCTTCAAGCTGGTTGGAGGGGCAGAGCATGGGGAAGACATTTGAGAAGTTTTTATGAGCTGGGCTTGGAAGTGGCTTGCACCACTTCTGTTCACATTCCATGGGCTGGATCTGAGCCACACGGCTGTACTAAAGTGCAAGTAAGATTGGAAGATGCAGTCCAGCTGTGTGCCCAGGAAGAAGAGAAAATGGGTCTGGTGAAGGGCTAGTCCATCTCAATAAACATCGGTCACAAAATTAAGAAGTTTACAAGGACAGAACTTCAGGCTTGCAATTTGTATTGTTTTAACAAAGTCATTAACACAGTTCAGCACCTATTTTGTTCTGATTCTAGCCCTTCAGGTTGTACCTGCTGATCAGTCTGCCTGATCTGAGTCTTGAACTGCTAAAATGAAATTTTACTACGGACATTTCATCAAGCAAATGTGACATTGTGTAAACTCTGCAAAAATTTGATCTAATACTAGTGATGGTATAGATGGTAAAGATTGGCACATTAACATAATATTACCATTACCAGAGTGTACAGAGGCCACTGTGAAAATTCTGCACAAACAGCCCATTGAGAGAAGTTAAATTTTGTATACTCCAGTGAGCATAAAATACATGGTTGCATTTGACTCTAATATGTGTTAATTATGAAAATCAGCTCCAAGCAAAGAAAACCATAATAATTAAAAACCATCTTTTCATCTTAAAAAAGCCTCCCTCCCTAAAGTATTTATGTATTCTAATGAAACAAAAATAGTTATGGCAAAGCCTAAATAATAGCCTCTATAAAGTAGTATATACACACTCCATAATATGTAATTATGTTGCATTTTAAATAGCAACAACATAGAACAAATCCATTTAGTGAACAGCAACAAAATAGATAATAGATTATGAATGCTGCTACTTCCTTTATTGTTTCTTTCTAATTTCTGGTATATAGAAGTCATGAAAAAAGTGCCGCTTTGGCATGATTCTTACCCTGCCTTATGTATTTAAAATTTCAAAAGTTGAGATACTGGCCCTAGGACATCAAATAGGATTGATTTCACATGTTAATTCCAACCCGTTGCAGTGGCTGCTTGGAATATTGCGTAAAATTGCGTGACTCTGTCCAAACGCACTGGGGAGAGTGCCATGATCAATTAGTGATGTCTGCCCATGCATAGCAATAGGGAGTGGTGATATTCTTGTCAAATGTTTCCAAGCATGGTTACATAGTCATTACATAGACCAGAGATAAAAGAAAAAGAATATAAGAAAAGGTCAATTTGGGTCCTTCTATGGGATCTATAGTATATCCTTTCAATTTTAGGAACTAATAGGGTAAGGCAGACAAATCCCGGAGCCAAAAGCAACAAGCAGTGCATCAAGTGACTTCAGCTGCTTTTTTTGTTGGGTTGGTTTTGTCTATTAGTTTTGTTTCCCCAGGCCATCACCAATGTAGCTGAGTCACCATAATGTAGCAATTTGTAATAACTTGGAGTGAGTCACATATCTTAAATCTCTGGGTTCTATAAATAAACACACACACACACACAAAATCCTATGTGGGGAATGACTATTCAATATCAAGGGGGAAAAATTAAGATACCCCCTTTTTCCAGATTGAGAAACAAAAAGGAATTTGCACATAAAAACCTAAAATAAACTTATGATTTAGAGAAAATGTGAACAACTGCAAGTGTTCTCTCCTACGGACATGGAAATTCATAATTGAACTTCCCGTAGAATCAAAGCATTTCTGGGGCAGAGCCTGACGTGATGTCAGAGTTTCAGGTGTTCAGAGCAGACGACCCTTCCTTATCACTTAGAAGAAAGAAGGCATGCATTTGTTTACTTATTTCTTATTGTTTGTCTGCTGTATTTGTTTGGGGGCAACTTGAATTTAATCCTAAATGACTCACTCCTTCTCCCACCTCTACCCTCCCACCTCTTTCCCCCAGTGAATCATCTTTGCCTTGAAGTAAGCTCTTTGTTACATGCAGTTTGACAAATTGCACTTATTTGGACGATCTCGTGTTTCTAATATGTCTGCACATCCACTGGCTCCAAGACCTCCCTTTCCAAAACAGAAGGTTTCCCTGGCACACAGCCCTGCCTTCTCACTCTAATACCAATCTCCTGCTGACCTTAAAGCTTAAGCTGTAGAAAGCTAATTTTCATTAATTTGTTTAGTATTTTCACTGTCCCAAATAAGCATATCCCCAGCTGCTTTATTTCTGAAATGAGAAATTAACCCCCCCTTCCCTCCCACTTGAACCTACATTTTAAATTTTACTTAAATGAACTAGAACAAATTTAGAACACAGATATGGAATGGTTTTGACACAATTTACTGAAAAAGAGGGATTTTATTTTCACATATTCTTAACTCCTGCTATTCTTTAGTTTTACAACTTCATGGTGATCTATAAAACTCAAGTTCTGATTTTTCTCTATGTCACACAGCAGCTGAGTTCTTCTTTTCCTGTTGTGGAGGGGAAGACTTGTACTAGATCTTCTTTACTCAACCCTAAGAAGTGGTGTAAATGAGTTTTAAACTTTATCTTCTCCACATGGATAAGTATAAATGATGATGCTATGAGGACAAGTTACTGATGATAGTTATAAACTAGTTGGTAGATTTCAAATGTTCTGTAACATTTTAACTTCCTCCACCAGAACCCCAGCCTTTTCCCCACAGCATGACTACAACTGGCTATTCTGTTATTGTCACTCAGAGACCAAAAGATAACTAAAAATTCTCAGACCCCTACTGAAAATTTGAGAGCCTATACCCAGACAACATGGAGGACATAGGACTTGTGATAGATCAGCAGAGAATGGCTATTACACAGCACCCTGCCCTGGTCAAGCACTGGGCAGAAATTTCTCCCTGATTGTCCTGCTTTGATTTTAGTGTGTATGTGTGTGTATGTATTAGAATATATATTAATATATCATATCTATTAATATTATACATTATGTATGGGTATCATGTATTAGTATTAATATGTTAGCATATTAATATTATCTATATTAGAATATATTCTGTTTTAATATTTAATACTTTAAATATACATATATTTTAAATTTCACTAGTGAATAAAGCTCCAATTGCCTTCCCAAATTAAATCTGCTTTTGAATAATTGATTTTATTTAATTGCCTATTATTTACCAGTTTGTTTTTTATTGATAATTTGATTTGCTACAGGAGTAGGGACCTCTGCGGGGCAGGAGGTGTAACCATCTGCAAAACTGCTAAAGAGAGACCAACTGAAGAGCCAAGGATAAGCTAGAGATCAACCAGCAAATGGTCAGTGGCAAAACAGATGGGAGGCCTTTATCATCTCCGGGCACTTTCCAAACATACAAATCAATAATAATTAAAGCAGATTATGAAAAGGCAATACTGGATAGTTAAATCTTTGGACTTGATTTAAATGGAGCTAAATGCTTTCACGTGGAAATTTACTCCATCGAGAGGGTTCAAAGCTTGCCAGAGAGAATAATTTAAGGCTGTAGATTGGGTTAAGGCTTGGAAGCACAGCTAATATTTTCTCATAGTCATAAATTATATGTACATATATATACATCTATGTGTACATACATGTATGTTTCTGTGTGTATATATTTCTGGCATATAAGGATTGTGAAATGTGTGTGTGTGTATATATACATTCCAGAAATCAGCATAACAAGATCAACCTTGGATTGTTTTTTGGGGTATTGGTAAGCCCTTTCCTGTCCACCCATAATGTGATAGCTATTGCTGGACTCTTGGAGAACTCTGGAGCTGGAACTCAAAGCTAATTGCTGACCTCACAGAAAGTCTCAGGGAAACTAAAAAACAAAAATGCTAAACTAAACAAAAATAAATTACTTATCTGGGCTGATGCCCTGCAACAGGGTTTAAGCAGCGTAATAAAGATGCATTACTGTTCTAATATCTTGGCAAGATGTAAGGAATTTTCCCCAAAGATTATGCAAATTTCAATTTCATGACACTATGTAACTTCCATGTCTGTGGGAATACCAGTGTTTCGGCAAAGGCCATCAAGGGGGAAAGAAAGAAAAGGCCTGGTGAATCAGTGTCTGGGCTGACGGGATTTGGAAAGCCACGTGGCAGATGCTGCTTGTAGACAGGCTGAGCCGTTGGAGAGTCCACAGCAGTTAGAAAGGCCAGAAAGGTCCATCAAATTCCATGTAGCCATTCTGCCTCTCAGCCGCAGGGACCCCGAAGGCCACACAGGGAAGGGCAGAATGAGCACCACTTCCGGGAGAGGCAGCGTGTCTACAGATAACCGGGGCTAGGGGCAAAGCAATGGCGCTTGTGGGGAGACTCTGGAAGAAGGGAAAGCCTCACTCAACAGCTGGGTAACAAGCAGGGCTTGCCCAAGGCACCATCCGGTTTTGGTTCAGGCAGCCCCACCCTGCCTTCTGAGATGCTTCTTCTCCCTCCCTGTTTGCCAGCCGGGGGCCTCCAGCCCATTCTCTCCTCTCCCCCCAGTTTTCAGTTTTCTCAGGTTATCCCACACACTACTGAGCACATGGTCTTTCTGCAAAGTCTGCCCATGCAAGAGTTGGTCTCTTGCATCTCGGTGCATCCCTGGCTCCCTATTGCTCTGCCCTGCCATGATCTGGGAACACATCTGCTGTCCCCACCCCAAGTGACTTCCAGAAAGGCAGGCGTGGCCTCATATACAACTCTATATGCCCAGGCTTCACGGCTGAGTCTGTGCTCCCATGGTCATTCCCATTTTAGGAAATGGCTGATCCCTGGAATCATTCTAGATTCCCCCCTTTCCCTTGTGAGCTCGTCTGTGCTCTGGCACAGAGTTCAAGATCTAGACCTGTATCATCTAAACCAGTGGTTCTCAACTCTGCCTGTACATCAGAAACACTTGAGAAATTAAAAACATTTAAAAAAATGCTGATGCTCTGTCCCCACACCAGACTAATCCAATACGGGGCAGGGGGTGAGGCCCATGCATGGGTATAAAAAATAAAACAAACGAATGAAAGCTTCTTAAACCTGATTCTAATGTGCAGTCAGCATTGAGGAACCTGGACTCAGGTGCTATATTCGAGATGCGAAACTCTGCAGCCCTCAACCTGTGCCTGGCTGCCTGCTTCCCTCTGGCCTACTTCTCACTGGATGACCATCCACTGCCCCGCCTACGGTCTTCTAGTACTTGTGGCTGTCTTCAGCTGCTGCTGTGCTTCTAGATGCTGTCTAGTGACTGCTTACTCTGAATAAGACACAGCACAAAGCACTATGTTATCTCATTGAGCCTCCTCAAGAATTCAATGGCAGAAGGGCTAATGTCATACCCATTAGTCAGATGAAAAAACTGAGGCTTAGAGAGGTTAAATAATTGACCCAAGATGAAAAATCTGGGATAAGAACTCAGGTTTTCTCTTTTCTTTGCAGTCTGTCTTTTTTTTTTTTTTTTAAGATTTTATTTTATTTATTTGACAGAGAGAGAGACAGCCAGTGAGAGAGGAAACACAAGCCGGGGGAGTGGGAGAGGAAGAAGCAGGCTCCCAGTGGAGGAGCCCGACGTGGGGCTCGATCCCAGAACTCCGGGATCATGTCCTGAGCCGAAGGCAGACGCTTAACGACTGAGCCACCCAGGCGCCCCTGCAGTCTGTCTTTTTAACCACTCTACTGACTCATCTCAGTTTTACCCATTTGGGGCTTCTAGTTCTACTCCTAGTGACTCCCCCAGCCTTCCAAATGATTTGTCTTCCTCATTCAATTAGCCTCAGCTATTGCCCCTGACTCCCAAGGACCCTTCAGTATACTTCTCCATGTGCATTAAAACAATGTAATACCAGCATCTATGATTTGTAGCGAATGTTGCACAAAATGAATAAGATATTTTGGCAGAACCCACTATGGCTTTATAAATACAAGGAAGCTTCAAGTCAGTCACTTTAGATTTGATGTCCTTTTAGAGGCTACTCATGGGCTTCCCCACACCCCCCAAAAAAAGCTCTTGGGGGTAACCTGTTTGCTGTGGATTTAGGAAGGCTGAAAGGCTATCTTGTACCCTTGCTGTCGGGATGCCTCCCTTGGAGGTTAGTGAGAGAGGTGCTCCTCAGAGCTGCTGCAGCCTTGGCTTTCAGAAGCAGCATGGTCTGCATGACCCCAATTCCTTTCCTAGATGGAGTTGTTTTAGTTTTAAAAATTGCTGCTGGCATTGAAAAAAGGTGAAGTGAGAATGTGGAACTGATCTACAAATAACTATAGCTTTGTTCCGAGGTTCCCAAGGACACATGAATATCAAAATAAAGCCAATACTGGAGGGCTCAACCCAAGTTCATCTCTTTAAAAGGACATGGGTGGCTTATCATTCCACCTTCTGCTCCACCTCATCCCTCTGCTCTCACCCGGTGGCCTCATACTTGTATTTCTCAGGCTACGGAAGCCTTATTCCTCCCAGCCTGGGCCCAGCTCTGTTCCTTCTCTTTTCTCTCTGGGAGGCCTGTTTGCTCTGGAGCCTATAATCTGTGAATAATCTGTGTTGTGTGAACTATGGAAGCTGAACATAAAGGATGTGCACAGAAAGTTCTGAGATGTGTGAGCTTAGTCTCTGCCACTATGGTTCACTTTGGGTTTCCAGCTGTAAAAAACCAACCAACCAACCAACCAACCAACCAACCAAACAAACAAAACCCCCCCAAACTGGTGGAGTAGGGAATGATGACTGACAGGGAATGACCATGCTAGCAGGCCCTCATGGCTCATCTTCTTCAGGGCAGCACAAGGAGTATCTTATTTAGATGCCCCCTTAAGACTTACTATATCTTCCTATGCCTGAGCCTGCCACAGCATGCATTCAGGACTGGGGACCACTAGTTTACCAGTTTAAATCAGGTGTTTAGGTGAAAGTGAGTTTTTTGGAGCTACAAAGGGGATTCCTACAGTTTTCCACAGTTGCTACTGTGCCTTATTGTCTCCTGATGTCAATGTGAACCCCAGCTGCCCTGCAACACCGCATGTGCACAAGATTGATTCATCCTGGCCCACTTCACTCATGGGCCTTCCCCACTAGACATCTGCTCCTTGAGCACATAAGAGCATGGACTAGGGATTTCTTGTAAAGAACTCAATCCAATGTGTAATGCCTGATCAATGAATACCAGAAATATAAGGGAGCAGGATGACATAAATAGAAGAATTATCGGGGCGCCTGGGTAGTGCAGTCGTTAGGCGTCTGCCTTCGGCTCAGGGCATGATCCCGGCGTTCCAGGATCGAGTCCCACATTGGGCTCCTCTGCTGGGAGCCTGCTTCTTCCTCTCCCACTCCCCCTGCTTGTGTTCCCTCTCTCACAGCCTGTCTCTCTCTGTCAAATAAATCAATAAAAAATCTTAAAAAAAAAAAAGAATTATCAACACATTGAAACTGACCCAGAATTGACCTAGATGTTAGAATTAGCAATAAGAAGATATTAAAACAGTCATAACTGTATTTCATATGTTCAAAAAGTAAGTGGAGATGGGATAGATATAAAAAAGATGGAAATTGAACTTCCAGAGATGAAAACTACAATGTCTGTGGGAGGCCTTTACCATTTTCCATTTCGGAAAATATGTTGGGAGAAATTAACAGCAGATTAGACATTGTTGAAGAAAAGATGAGTAAACTCGAAGGCATAGTTACAAAAATGACCCCAAATGAAACATGCAGAGTAAAGAGGATCCAGAAAAAACATCAGTGAGCTGGTGGGACTACTTCAAGCAGCATAATAAATATAATAGTGGAATACCCAAGAGAGAGAAGAAAGGAGGAGAGGAAGAAAAAGAAAAATATTTGAAGAAAAAATGGCTGAAAATTTTCCAAATTTGGTGAAAAAGACTCACATACCTAGGGAGCTCAATGAATAAGCACAAGAAACATGAAGAAAATGACACCAAGGCATACCATAATAAAATTGCTCAAAATTAGTTATAAAGAGAAAATCTTAAAAGCACCCAGAGAAAAAAGACATTGAGGAACAAATACAAAGCTTACAGTAGATTTCTTGTCAGAAACAATGCAAACAGGAAGACAGCAGTGCAGCATCTTTAAAGGTCTGGAAAAAAAACCAAACCTGCCAGCTAAAAATAAACCAGTGAAAAATCTTTAAAAAATGAAAGTGAAGTAAAGAACTTTAAGACATACAAAAGCTGAAATAGTTCATCACCTGCAGATCCAGTTAAGAAATGTTAAAGAGGGGCACCTGGGTGGCTCAGGTTGTGATCTCAGGGTTGTGGGACTGGGAGCCCCATGTTGGGCTCTAAGCTCAGTGCAGAGTCCGCTTGTTCTTCTCCCTCTTCCCCTCCCCCCCACTTGTGCACTCTCTCTTGCATGCTTTCTCTCTCTCTCAAATAAATAAATAAAATCTTAAAAAAAAAAATCTGGCTATGGCAAAATATCCTTACCAGCCAATGGCAAAATATTCTCACTTCAAATGAATGACTTGTATGGTGTGTGAATTATATCTCAATGAAGAAGCTATTTTAAAAATATTTAAGGCAGAAATAATACCAATTCTGTATAAGAAATGAAAACCACATGAGACCATAATCCTTCATACTTATTGATGCAAAAATTCTCAACAAAATGTTAGCAAATCAATTCAATAACATATAAAAGGATAATATACCATGATCAGTTGGGTTTATCCCAGGAATGCAGGGTTGGTTTAACATCAGAAAACAAATCACCATATAAGAAACTTAAAAAGAACCCCACATAATCATTTTAATAGATAAAAAAAAGTACTTCGACCAAATCCAACATTCATATCCCATAAAAACTTCAAGCAAACTAGGAAGGGAAGGAACTTCTTTAACCTGATAAAAGACATCTACAAAAAACCTACAGGTAACATTATATTTATTGGTAAAGACTTAATCCTCTTCCCTTAAGGTCAAGAACAAGATTGGAATGTCTGCATTTGCCACTTGTATTTCAACACTGCAGTGAAAGTTTTAGCCAGTGCAATCAGTCAAGAAAAAGAAACAAAAGCCATCCCAATTGAAAACTGAAGAAATAAGATTATCCTCATTTACAAGCCATATCATTGTTTAAGGAAACAATCTAACGGAATCTATAAAAAAGCTGTTAGAACCAATCATTGAATTTAGCAATATTGTAAGATATAAGATCCATATATAAAAATAAGTTGTATTTTTATATACTAAAAATGAAGATTCAGAAATCTAAAGTGATAACAATAATTTAATTTATTGATGCTAAAAAACAATAACATTTATGTTTTATTTTATAATTTATAATGGATATATTTAGGGATAAATATGAAAAGATGCAATTTCTGTACACCGAACTACAAAATATTACTTAGAGGAAATAAGGAAGACCTAAATAAATGAAGAAAGTTACCTTATTTATGGGTTAGAAGACTCAATATTATTAAAATGTTACTTTTTTCCAAATTGGTCCATAGATTCAATATAATCCCAATAAAAATATCAGCTTGCTTTCTTATTGATAGTGACAAAAAGAGTCTAACATTTGTATGGAAATGTATGACCTAGAATAGGCAAAGTAAGTTAGAAAAAGAGAACAGAGTTGGAGGACTAGAGCTGACACCTACTGAGACCTGCAATTACAGAGCTACAGGAATCCAAACAGTGTAGTGTTGATATAAAATAGACAAACAGATCAATGGAACAGAACAGAGTCCAGAAAACAGGTTTTTGACAAGTGGACAGGGTATTTGAACAGACACCTCACTGAAGAAGATATAGAGATGGCAAATAAGCACATGAAAAGATGCTTAATATCATTAGTCATTAGGGAAATGAAAATTAAAACCACAGTGAGATATTGCTATACCTCTATTAAAATGGCTAAAATTAAAACAACTGACCATATCAAGTGTTGGTCAGGATGTGGAGGAACTGGAACTCTCATACACTGCTGGCAGGAGTATAAAAAGATATGACCACTTTGGAAAACAATTTGGCAGTGTGCTGCAGCCATTGTTTTCCTAGGTATTTAACCAGTCGAAAGAAAACATATGTGCATTCCAAGACATCTATGGATGTTTGTTTTATTTGTAATTGCCAAAACCTGAAAACAAGCCAAATGTCCATCAGCAGGTGAATTGGATAAATCAACTGTGGTGTATACATATAATAGAATGTTACTTGATAATAAAAAGGAATGAATTAGTGATAAATGCAAAAACATGGATGAATCTTAAAATCATACTTAGTGAAAGAAGCCAGATACACAGAAAACAATACATACTGAATGCATCTATTCATGTAAAACTCTAGAAAATGCCATGGTGACAGAAAATGTTTCAGCGGTTGCTGAGGAAGGAGGAACAGGGAAGTGTGGGAAAAAGTGCTGACAAATGGGCATAAGGAAATCTGAAGGGGATGGATATGCTCACCACCTTGATGGTTAAGATGGCTTCACAGGTTAAGATGGTTAAGATGTACATATGTCAAACTTACACATTGTATACTTTAAGTAGTGCAGGTTTCTGTATCTCAATTATACCTCGATAGAGCTGCTTTTAGAAAAGTGATTTTAAAAAAGTAGAATAAGGAAAGACTGAAAACAAACGCACCTGTGACCCTGATGTCCAGGACAGACATCTGAGTTTCCTTGGGTCCCAACTGTGCAGCATCACAGGGGGCCCTGGTCCCCCTGCCCTACTGCGGCCCCCACCCGAGCTGCTCCATTCCAGCTCACTCTGCACTTACTCGTCTGACATTTAAAGGATTTATGAGGAACTGTGAATGAATAGCCCATTAAGTGACTCAGAAAAGTGATTTGTATAAGAATAGCTTCTCAGTCACAGGAAGGTGGGCAGTGGCAAATTGACAAAGTTCCTTGCTCCTGGTCTCAGCCCCGAAGGTCTTAGCAGTTTGGAGGTAGCCTGGGAAAGCTAGGAAGTATTACATCAAATCTAACCAAGACTGGGTCATGTTTATACCCCTTTGTGGTCATTTCGCAATCAGGTGGTCAACCGTAGTTTGTAATGAAAGTTCTAAGCTGCTATGTGTGCACGTCAGACGTTGTCACAGTGGCAGTCTTTGTAAAAAGTAAACTGTAAGCATTTTACACTGCATCTAATTCAAGCTAGAATGTTGTGTCACTGTTCTCATTTCAGAGAGTTTGCAATGACATGCCCTTACCTGGTAGCCAAGTCTGCTGGTCCTCAGAGAAGGCCGTCCCACTGCGCTCCGCAAACAGCCAGCCACCTTTGCTGAGCAGCCTTGAATGTGAAAGACATAAAAGCAATGTTAACTTGTAGAATAGTAACTCTTAACAGCATGGAACTTGGGGACATAAAAAAGTCTGGACTGATTTGAAAATAGAGTTAATTACTTAAAACCAATAATGACCAATATATCCCAAACTATTTCGTGAGTGGAGACTTTATTTTTAGCTAGGAGAAAAATAAGTATGCTCGTCATATAAATGTTATTTCTCCTAACCATTTGATTTACATGTTTTCTTTTTCTTTCTTTCTTTCTTTCTTTCTTTCTTTCTTTCTTTCTTTCTTTCTTTCTTTCTTTCTTTCTCTTTCTTTTCTTCCTTCCTTCCTTCCTTCCTTCCTTCCTTCCTTCCTTCCTTCCTTTCTTTCTTTTTTTAAAAACTGACATGAAAACATCACAAATGTTTCTATTCCGCGCAGGGCTCTGCCTTCGCAGCAGAAAAGGTTTTCTGCAAGAACCAGTATTGCTGTCTGTGATAGCGGGCTGCCTGCTGCACTGTTTACCTTCTCAGGGGCTGCCTGGCTATTGTCGAGCCAGTTGAAATGATTCATGGGTCTGACAGATGTCTGGTACAGCTGGATGTGTCCTTGATTATCCCAAAAGTCTGGACAGCACTGTCATTCACCATTGCCCAAATTATCTTTGTATTGACTGTGGAACCCTCTGTGACAGTCCTGTAATGGCTAATTACCCAGGATACCTTTGGTACTCACTTCATAATGGTTTAGTGGAAAAAGAAAAAGACTGTAGGAAAATGAGGGGAAAAAAACCACACTGATAAAATCACATCCCATTCTTTGCAAAGAATGCGGACTCTGGTGTGTTACAGAATATATATTTATTTGATATGGTGCAGCTTATGCTAATGAAATCCAGGGCCACAATAGTGGAAGCAGAGATTTCTCATGAAACACATAAGGAGGAAATAAAATGTAAAGAACCTTGACAGTGATAAATTATGGACAATAGAAGGAGCTATTAGCTGTGAGAGAATTGTATGTATAACATACTTGAAAAAGGAATGACGAGTGGCCATTTGCCTGCCTCATATGTTGCAGGGGGAGAAAAGAACATGTTCTGTTTAGCAAATAACCTCCCCAGAAATAGAGAAGAGGGAGGGAGAAAGGAGGGGATCCTTAGTAAAGCTGCCTGAAAGAACAAGAATTGAAAGCTGAGGTTTCATTTTTTCCCCATAATGCCATAAATTAGCACATTTTGACAAACATAGCTCCCACAAAGCAGATATATATTAGGGGGAGAAAAGATAAGGGAATAGAGGGTACAAAATCCCATTTTGACTTTTAGTGGAGATGATGAGATCCCAGGAGGACAGACAAAGCAGACTGGGAACAGCTTTTCACACAAAGAATACAGTAATTTGCCACGTCCTGTCCAGGCTGTGTTTGAATGTCACTCCTGTCTTAATTACCAGACTAACAAAGCTATTCTGTTATTCTGGAATCTCTGCCACAGTTCCTGCAATGCAAGACAGCAACTGGGAAGAATTGCTCATGGATCATTACTAAGAGAATAGGTGAGGCAGGAGGCTTCTGAGGGAGTGGGAACAGCGGTGCCACGGAAGGTAGGGAACAGCAGTAGTTGTCCTTCTGGAGAACTATCCTCTTACTTGCTCTCGGGTTTTGGAGCGTGTAGGCTGGCGGAGAGGGATGTGTCAGCTTGTACTGAGGTCTGGACCATGGTGCTTCTGCTCCACATGTCCTGTGGGTGAGATGAAGTGAAGACTGTCCCACCTTTCCGCTCCTCGTCAACCTCATGCCAAGTAACCCATGACATCGGACATAGCCCATCTGACCACAAAGCCTTGGTTACTGAAATTCTAACTCATTGAAATTTCCTTTTCACTGAAGATAAAACAAGAAAGCATGTCTCATTTCAATCTGTTGCTGAAATCAGTTCAAAAACATGTCAAGCCACTCTTCTGGGTATTTCTTGGGTCATTCTTCAATGTTTTGGAGACACCCCGATAATTCTCACCCAGGAGAGTGGTGGTGGTTTAGGTGAGGAAGGTGCAGGAGTTTGTGGGGCATGTACCCTGAGCTCTATGCTGATGACCAGCCTGGAGGGGGACAGTTTAGGTACAGACTAACAAGTCTGTACCCTCTTGTACCTGTCACGTCTCCCTTCTTCAAAAGAACTTGTATTGCGCAATTTAGTTCACGCTGGGCTCTGGTTAGTTGAAGTGTTTTTGTATTTAAAAAGAAGCTTGCTGCATTTCAAAAATATTCAGATATTTTTGTTTCCTTTTTCATTAGGATTTTGGAGTGATACAATGATGATACAGTAGAGAAAACAGAGGAAAATGAAACATAAATCTTTAGTTCTCTGCCCATTCCCATTGAATAGCCATTATCTGTCCTTTATATTCATATCATAAAATGATTAAACAAAGACAATTTCCTGATTATATTTAATCTACAATAATTAGGATTTCATTTGTAGAAGATGGACATTGACATCAAATTATTCTACAAAGAATCAGAATGATTATTTTAAGTCATTTTGTTAAATCAAAAGTTCAGAAAAGAAATAAGGATGATTTACCAAAAAGAATCTAAGAAATGGAAGATTTTAGGGCTACAAAGCCTGGCTTGTCTTTCAGACAGAGGTGCCATTTGTCCTAAGACAAAGCATGACAAAAGTAGCCAGAATGGCAAATTCTAGGTATAATGTGAAGTGTGTGTTAAAATTTCTTCTCAAGAGGTAATAATGGTTTCAGGCTCCAAAATCCCTGCTTACATGAATAGGATTTGGGTAAGAAATGAAAGGAGGATCTGAAAATAAAGCAGGTAGCCAAAGCTTGAAGAGAGGTATATCTATTATAAGCTGATAACAGAAATTATCTGTTAAGCTGGGTTTTGAATTATTTAATAACTATATTAAAAATATGTCGTGTAGTCACACAATTGTTTGTTTCTCCTTGCAAATGTGATGCATAACTTAAAATTAAAGTATAATCTTTTAAAATGCCTTCGATTATAACGACTGCTCTGAAAGGTTGAAAACTCAAAACTGAAACCAGAAAAAAGTAGAGAAAACATTCTGATATACTGTTATGAAGTGAAAGTACTGTCTTATGACTACAATCATAAACATGTATATTTATAATGGTTGGCCTAAAACTAACTACTGTGGATGTAAGGCCCACATGTTTTATTCACTAACTCTAACTCAGTGACAATGATGGACCAAAATTCTAGAAGGGGGAGAAAACAATCATAAAAGGAAAAAGAAAAGAGAAGGCCAGTCCTATATGCTGACTTAACAATTTGCCATTCAAGATCTGAAAGCATTTCCTGGGTGTGATTATTCATCAGTTACGTTACAAATAAAAACCTACAGCACAGAAAAATCTAGGAAAATCTGAGTGCAAACTCAGATACTTACGGGGCCAGGCCCCAGGCAGGAATGTAATAGGCTGGTGGGGGATGTGGCAAACTGGAGCATGTCCAAACTAAAGAGAGTACTTCCGCCAATTATTGCCATGTGGGAACGCAAGCCGAATTTTGCCATATCTCTTACCTTTTCGGGAAAACCTGAAAATGCAGATGTTTTGAGATTATGAGTCCCTGTGGCCTCACAAGCTCCTAGCCTGCATGAGTTTGCCGAGCATAGAGGAGAGAGCTGGGTTGAGGCACCTACTGCATTCTGATTGTTCAATGGATAGAAGGAACCACAGAGAGGAGAATACTGTTGGACATTAGGTAATACACGGTTGATGACAACATGGTGCTTACGTGTGTATAGTCTAGTTCGGTTAATAGCACTTCTCATGTCTTATACCATCTAATTCACATGGTTGAAGAGATGAAGGTCTTTCTACACTCCCCATTTACAGGTTCTCTGTCTCACAGTGGCCTCTGCCTAGACTTTCCTTCCCAAGCCTCTTCATCTAGAAGACCCAACTCATTCTCCAGGGCTCGGAGAAAACTTCCATCATGACTCTAACTGGGCTGGGACCTTGTGTCATACCCCTTGGATCTCTCTTGTGCAGCACTGTCACAAATACGAATACATAATTTTTAGTGTTGGTGTTCCCCACTAGACTCAAAGCATCACGAGGACAGAGAACTGTATCTGTACCTTCAGTGTCCAGTTCAATGTCCAGTGTGTATTTATAATAATAGATGTTTGCAGAAAAAGAGACATTTCAAGGAGTCACGTAAAAATTTGCATATGCATCCAAAGATTATTCATGTCATTCAAAATCCTTTTTGGAGAGTCTAAATGAGAACACTATTTTATCTACTGTCAGGTAGACTTGTTACATATTTCTGAGAGTTCTTCTGAAACTCCTCTGTTGAGTTGGAGTCTCCTCAATTTTTCAGGGGATCCTGTTTCTCTTTTTCTGATAGGTATAAATCATGGACCCTTCCTTAAAATGGCCATTTAGAACAAATGCTCTGCTTTGTCCAGACAACAGAAAGGATAAGAAATACTAATTGTGCTAGATAGTACAAATAGCCACAAATTATTTCTCGTTCTTCATCCGTGCCCTTAGATGATCCCTTCACACAGGTCTTGGCTATGTGACTTGCTCTGGCCAATGTGACAATTCACGTATGAGGCAAGCAGAGACTTAGGTACTAGGAAATATTCTCTCTTGCTGCTCTTGGAAACCCTGTGACCTCCATCATGTAAACAGGCTCGGCTGCTGAGGTTATGCAGACCAATTATCCTCATTACTCTAGCCAGTAGCCTGCCGATAAACATGAGAGTTTGGTCATCCTAGACTAGTCTCCAGGTGGCCTGCCATCTGACTGCAGTTGTATGAGTAAACCCAGGTGAGCCCAGCCTCTGTCGCTGGACCACAGAATTGTGAGTTAATAAATCATTGTTGTTTTAAGCTACAAAGTTTTGGGGTAGTTTGTTATGTAGCAAAAACTAACCAAGACCCTATTTTTCAGGGTTGTGGTGCTTTCTCAACAAGACTAGACTGGAAAATTTGAATATCAATCCTCCTCCTCCCCCCCACCCCCTGTAGCCCCCCCCCCCCACTCCGCTTATGCACTATTACTATTAGCTTCAATAAAGCAGAAGCCATTCAACATGGGAGAGCAGCTAATAGAGATAGCAAATGTGACCAGAAGGGACAGAGTTCAATGCTAGTCTCCCAATAGCGCCTCTCCAGGTCTCATTAACACCAAGAGTGTGAGCAGCAGATCTGACAGTGAGGAAAGAGGAAGAAGAGAGTGGGTGGTGGTGAGTCAAGCTGCTGGTAAATCTTGTACAGAGAAAATGAAAGAACCTACTGTACTGGCATTAGATCACAATATCCTTATTATATTTAAAAAATCCAGTTGAAGTTTCTAGCCCCTGAAGGCTAAAGAATGAAGCCAAGCAAATATGTGGACTATGCAGTGTATCATTTTAATGTAGAGAAAACATACCCATTAGATGTGGTAAGCTTGCCTTTGTTTGAGGCCTGTAAGCCTTTCTTAGCATTTTTAGGAAAACACATTGAAAGTAAACATTTGTTACTTTCTAAAATGCTGCTCTGGAATTTTTATGTTTTTGTGCTGAATCTTGACATAGTAATTTAAAACAGCAAGAACCACACAAAATGCAGCTTGTTGTCGCAGAGCTGGGGTAGAACAGGGTGTGTGTTTACCAAGTGCTTGCTCTTTGTGGGGCTTCATCTCATCTAATCTTTGCAACCAACCCTGTGAAGATTCTGCTTTATCTTTATTAAATAGATGAAGAAACTGAGTTTCCAAGAGGTTAAATAACTTGGCCAATGGAGCACAGTAGTTAGTAAGGTTATAAATGATAGACATAGACACCACATCTGAATCCACTGGCCATGCTGCCTCAGCAACAGTAGAGAACTTTAGCATTAGTGATCATAATGATTTTTTATCAAGCCCTTATCATGTAACTTTTCTCATTAGAAAATAATAGCTGGAAATTATTGAGGGTATATATGCCAACAATGATCTTAGCACTTTACACATAATAAATCATTTAATCCTCACAAAACTCTATGAAGTAAGTATATGTATGGTCTCCATTTTCGAGACAATGAAACCAAGGCATGAAGAGGTTAATCTGCCCAAAGTGGCATCGTAAGTGAGGGGTAAAGCAGTTGCTACATTTAGATCCGTCCAAGCCCCAACTCCTTCTGTTAAACCACACATCTTCACTTTAATGTTTCTCCCAAAATAACTGTGATATATTTTGGATTCATTACTGTAACATCTGCTAGAGCACTGGGTGTCCAAAAGGAAGGGTGACTGGTCACCACTTAGAAATTCTCAAAGAAAGCCAGCCCCCTAGAATATATGTTCTGTAAGATTAGCCCCCATTGATCTTGTTCCAAGGATTGAACCCCACCTCAGGGAGCACGGTGCTGGCCTGCATTAGGAGCTCAATTCATTTGTACGGCATGAATCCAGTCCTACTCTACAAGCAGCGGGACAAGGACGTAACACTACACAGCCCTTTGGGCTCTTTGGTAGACAGAGACTATATTTGTTTCCTGGGACTTCCGTAACAAAGTACCACAGTCTAGGTGGTTTAAAACAACAGAAACTTGGGGCACCTGGGTGGCTTAGCTGGTTAAGTGTCTGATTCACAGCTCAGGTTGTGATCTCAGGGTCATGGTATCAAGCCCTGCGTCAGGCTCCACCCTCAGCACAGAGTTGGCTTGAGAATCTCTCCATGTCCCTCTGTCCCTCCCCCCATTTGTGTTCTCTCTCTCTCTCTCTCTCTCTATATATATATATATATAAATAAATAGAATCTTAAAAACAAAAATCAAAAAACCCCAGAAATTTATCTTCTCCCAGTTCTGGAGTTTTAGAAATCTTGAAACCAAGTTTTTCCAAGGCCATACGCTCTCTGAAAGCTTTAGGGAAGGAGCTTTTTTTACCTTCTTCTTTGCCTCTTCCACAAACCGAGCAGTGCCGAGCAATGTTGCTGACATTCCTTGGCTTATGGCAGCATAATTCCAATCTCTGCCCTCCTCTTCCCACAGCTGTCTTCCCTCTGTGTATTCCCCTTATAAGCATACCAGTGATATTGGGTTCAGTGCCAAATTCAAATCCAGCATGACCTCATCTTAACTTGCTCACAACTACAAAGACCCTATTTCCAAATAAAGTCATATTCGCAGGTTCCAGGTGGATGTGAATTTGGGGGAGGGGGAACTAGTCAACCCAGCTAGATAGTTTAGGAATTTAAAATATGTTGATGCTTGCAGGGCCAAACATAAGAAGAGGCAGGGCCAAGCACCCCTGGTCCGGGCTGGGAAGGGCCTACCACCCTCAACAAACAACAGCCCCAAACTCCTTTTGGCTTGATTTTTAATTTCAAACACCTGTGAAGGCGAAATACAGTAGACTCCATCAGCTGTGATAGCATACTCTAAATAAATCTCTCCGAGAGCCAATCTGGATGACAGAGAAAGAAAAAAAAAAAAAGCAGAAAAACTAAGGTAAGGAAATAGGGGGTTGTAGGGAAATGCCACTGGCCAAGGAGAAGAGGGGCAGAGCTGAAAGATGCAGAAAGTCTGGGGGGATCCATGCAAGGATCAAAGAGACAAGAACCTTAGAACAAAAAGCAGCTGGAAGAAGAGAGCTTTCTGTCAGTCATTGGCAGAGACATTTGATTATAGGCACCAAGACTCGTCACCCTCCAGGAGATGGTGTAGAGACAAAACGTCTGAAATGTTACAGAAGGAGCACGGAAGCCATTTGGAATGAGTGCAGCAGAGTTAAGGGCCTAAGGCAGGATGATAGGAGTCTTTGAAAAAAGTCCTGAGTTTCCTTAGGCAAGATGCTACGGGTTTTCCTATTTCTTTCCACTCTAATGCCAGGCACCCCTTGGAGGGTCTGCATCACTAGCAGGTCACTGTGCTTGAGAAGTCAAAAAGGAATGTGAAATAATCCTGCTTGGGAGCTCTGCCAGCCAGGGTGAAGAGTCTACACCTAGTAAGCTTGGCTGGGCCAGTGCTGTGGCTCCTGGGGCACTGGGAGAGGAGAGGGGGCATGACTGGCCCTGAGGGGAGGCTGGGAGGGGCAACTTCTCTTGGTGGGGGGGCGGTGATGACAGAAAGAACTAGGGTGAGGAGTTGGACTAGCTGTGGAGCCTTGGGTAGGTTACTTACCCTGAGTTTCCACTGAAAAAAATAAGTGAAAATATTCACGCAGCACCACCATTCCGGGCACATAGTGTAAGCTCGAGAATTGTCATTCTCTTCTGGTTTCCTTGATTGTTGAATTCATTTTTCAGATAAACCTCTTCTGCGATAGAAGTTTCTTGAGCTGAGTTCAGAAATGTTCATCTTAATCATAACTTCGTTTGCTTTGTAAGAACCCCCGATTCAGCTGGGGCCCAACGTTTCATTACGATTTTAATTTCAGGATCTAAATTGGGTACTTGGCCAAGGTGGAGAGAAGTATGCCTCTACACCTGTGTGAGCAGAGGGCCGCGAGGGGTTACATTGTGATAAACGAATAGCTTTCCATTAGCTTCCCAGTTCAATTCTGCTCTGTTGTGTATTGTGGGATTTATTTTAAATGCTCCGTTTTAAAGGAAAGTTTCTCTTTTGCATCTGGATATTTTTGTACAGGGGAATGGGGTGGGGCTGTGGGCGCAGACTGTGAGGCAGTCCCCCAGGTAAGTCTGGTGATACTGTTAATGAAGAGTTTAAAAAAATGCTAATTAAGCTCTTTATTTAACCACTTCAAACTCTCCTCAGGATGGTTACAGTAGCAATGATTAAAAGTTGCAAAGGTATTGTAAACTTCTCTGGGGGGTATTTTTTTCAATAATGCAAATGATCTCTCCAGCTCTTGTAACATCATTTAAAAATGAATTTTGATTACTTCTGAGCTTGTAAAAAACTGGGATCATAAATGTGCTCATTTCCCACAATGAAGGGGGACAGGGAAAGAGAAGAGCAAAAGAAGACACCACATTTCTAAGTAAGCAGTCACAAAAGACCTTTAAATAACTCAACTTCCTACCATATTTTATTATCGTCTCTCAGTTTTACAGCATTATCTACCATAGAAATGCAGGGAGATTTGTAAAACACTATAGCATTTAAGTCATTACATTTTATAGCTAATTTCTAATGTGGATTTGATTTTTTATGAGCAGAAAAAGAATCTAATTTGCATTAGTGACAGTAACTAGAGAAATTTAACACCTGGCCCTGGTTGTACCAGAAATTGAATATTAGGTACTTGGGTGCTAAAAACCCATTCAGATCTTCAAGGGGGATTTTTCATTTATTTATGTACTGCTCTCATGTTTATCATTATAAAACTGTTCATATTATGATGGAAAAAAAAATCTCACTGCCTACGAAAATTCTGGATATACATTTTTCATCCTCTGTAGGAGAAACAGAATTATTTCCCCATTAGCAAGAACACACCCTGAAAGAAAGCACCACCATTCCACTCGTCTAAAAAATACCACAGCAGCCTGTGTGAGAAGCGCTTTGATTCCTGCTGGCCTTTCCCATCTCTCTCCACCTCACCTCCTCCCCCGCTGCTCCCCCCAGCTCTGCTCCCCCAAGCCCCCCTCTATTTTTCTCTTCCTCACTTCTCCTCCCAAGCCCCCTCCATGTTGCTGTTTCCCAAGGAGAAGCTTGGGTGCAGTGTATCCAGGCAAAATTAAACCTCTGCTAAGAAGATCACATTGTTGTTACACAAGCAATCCATATGTTTATAAAGTGTAGAAAATTAGGAACTGCAAAAGAGGCGAAGCTGGTGTTAAATGATATGGGAAGTGACACTTTACATAGCCAGTTACAATTAACACATTGATGGCATTTTGCTGGCTCCTTGCAGTGATAATGCTGTTGTCAAATGTGTTTAGTGCACCAAATCTCCCGGAGCCTTCAGCCAGGCAGCAAGCTTTTGACAGATTGAAGGTTCGGAGATAGGCTATCATGACAGATGGAAACTGGCACCGATGTTCAGCTTTCGCCGATCACGGGGGACCTGCCCCCCTTATTCTGCAGGGCTCGGCTCTGCAACCTTCCCCCTTCTGAAGAAAGCAGGGGATGGCATTGTTAAATAGTGCATCTGTGTGAGTTAGACTCCTCTGATGAAAGCATAAGGCAGACGCGCCGTGAAGCAAAAGACAGCCTCCGCTCTAACTGCATTTTAGATAGACTAGAGGAAGACCCCAGGGAGCTGGGAGAAAACTTTGGTAAATTTCAGACAAAAATGGAAAAAAGACCACCTATTAATTTCTTCTCCTCAAAGAACATAAAAATAGACCTCTGATGATAAAATCCCAATTAATGACTGTCATAAATAGTTCCCCAAGCTAGCAATCTTTATGGAGTTGGGTGGATGTGCTTTTCTCCTCTTACGATCATTTTCTTGTTATTACTCAATTAATTCCCAAACAGTCCAAGGAAATCTGCGAGGAGGTGCCCAGGGGCAGTTGTGAATAGTCAACTCGACGGAAACTAATTCAATTACTCCAAGACACTCTTCTTGAGACTGGGCTGGTTTCTTGAATGTAGGTTTTAAAATCCAGGGTAGGGGTGGACAGAGCTTTACACAGCTGGGCATAAACGGGCAGATAATATAGTTAATTAACCTTTCACCCTCTCCCACCAACCCCCTTTTAAGGAAAAGCATTCGTCATCTTATTTCAAACGCCCATCTACTTTAAAGGCTTTCACTCAGCTCTTTCTTCCTCTCGCTGACAAATTCCTCTTTAATTTTCTTAAACTGGCTGAAGAGCCCTCTTTCTTTCAGTCTTAATCTTCAATTCTGCTCCTGCCCATACAGGTTGGGAGCAGCAAGAACTGCAGCCCATTTGAGGTATGATAATCAGCTGATTAGCTAGTGGAATCGTTTTCCCTGAGGCTCTTTTGTGTGAAAAATCCTCACACTCAATTGACGTGCGGACATCATAAAGCTGATGAAATGCAATTGTAATGAACAAGAGGGAGCGGCATCTGCAGCCGTCTAAATGAAGGACCCTTCCCTCTTGCCATGCTAATTCAGAAAATCTGCTCTTAACGTGTACTCCCCGTGGATTCCAAATCGAGGCACATCTCCATGAATGCATATTCAAGAAGTGAATTAGCCTCTGTGGCAAGTGAGTGCCTAGCCTGGCCAGACTGATTCTAATTTCAAGACAGATTATACTGTATCAACTGTGGTAATGATCTGACAGTTCATTTGTGACGAGAGTCCTACAGTCAGGTTTCCTGCGTGGACAGACACAGGTGCATGGAGAGCGCCAGCAAAATCTCTCAGACCAGACTAAAGGTTGCTTTACTGTCAGATTATTTCAGCAAAATAGCCCGATGAAGGAGAAAAGAGGTAATGCCTTAAAAAAACAAAACAAAACAAAAAACCCAAAAAACAAAAACCCCACTCAACTGCCCTCATATTTAAACCCTGGTTGTAATGGTGGCCAATGGATGTTCCCTGCCCTATTATAGGGTCATGTCATTAAATTAGGAAGACAGCGGTGAGATTTCCCACCCACACCCCTTTTCAGAAAACTACATTACTTGCTAAGAAATTTCCAAGCGAATGAAACTTGGCATACAAGATTTTTTTCCCCCTAAATTGAATTTCACATGAATCAGTTTGTAGGAAGAAAAAGTCTGCAGTATTAGGGAGAGAAGCTGTTCATTTCCACTGCCAGCTTTGTGACAGTTGCTAATATAATATGACAGGTTTGTTCATCACGATCTTGGCTCACCTTTGGGTTTTCTGTACTATTCTTTCTATTAATACATGTTAATTAATGATGGTAAGGAGTCCCTGCCTTTGTATCGAAAGCTCAAAGCACTTTTCAGACATTGATTTATCTTTGAGAGTTAGAAAGAGGGCAGGCATTAGCATGTTCTTTTTATGGAGGTGGGAAGGGAAGGGTGGTGATGAAGTGACTCGTGCAAGGTCACACTGCAAGCCAGTCCCAGAGCTCTGCCTTGAACTCCTTCTCACCCCTCTCCACAGCTTCAGACACAGAAAATACTCCAGGGAAAGGTGTTGCTAATCCAACACTAAGGAGACTCCTTCATAAGCATTGCTAATAAACACAGCACATGCCTTAAAAGCAAACGAACAAGACAAGCTTAATAAGGACTGTTGTTACTACCGGGCAAGCTACCCAGCATCTGCACGGTTCACACAGAGGTCCTTGTCAAGGAGCCACATTTCCAAGATTACAAGAGCCACTCCTCGGTCTCTTTACGTTTCTCTTCAGCACTCACAGTGACTTTGATCTATAGGCTTTCAATTCGGTCTAACTTAGTAAGAGTGCGGCGTGCGCCTGTAGACACGACCATAGGTTATTTTGCTTTCTCCAGTAGGTTTGGAGGCACAATTTGGGGAGGTTGCTAAGAGCTGTCATTGTTTAGCCTGGTGCTCTGGTGATCGGGAGTTAACCAGCAGATCACCAGCTGTCCGCTGCGGGAAAGCAGTACAGAAGGCGCTTCAGGGAGCTAAGAGGAATGAGACAAGTTTGTGCCCAAAGGCGAAAGTGCCTAACACTAACAAGCAGGAAAGACTGAGAGGCATGTAAGCAAACAAACCAAACAGAAAGCATGAACCTCATTCCAATGGTGCCAAGACACATAGGCAGACCCCAATTCACCAACTGGCTGTTTTCCAAAATCTGCTTGTACATCGGTGGTTTCAAACTCACGATGCGTTTTCCCACTGGAAACGGACTTCTGACGGGTGGGGTTAGGCTCTCAGGCCAGCTGCCTAGGCCATATTTAACCTGTAACATAGCTCACTGCACTATTAATAGTACACGTACAAGTGCAGCTGAGAAAGGACATCGCACTGAAGGCCGCATTTGGGCTCTGAGATCAGGGGTTTGTGTCCAACTATCTGCTATTTACTGTCCGGGGACCCTGCACAGGCTACTTCACCTCTCTAAGCCTCAATCTTCTTCTCTGTGAAGGGGGTTAATAATAGGACGTACTTCACAAAGTCGTGTTAGAGGGACTACATGAGATAAGACACAGAGTAGAATACCTGACCTGATCTATAGTAAGTGCTCAATAAATGCCAGGTCAGACGAATGGGATCGTTTCCATATTTTATTCTTGAGCTTCTGTTCCTCAAATTCATTGCTAACATTCCTCATGCCTCATCCCAAAGCTATGAAGAGAGCTGTCTGTGTGCATTTCGTTGTTCAAGGAGGGCCCTTCCTCATTTATTTAAGAGAAGGTATTATAGCCTAAGGGTGAAGAGTCAGATTCTGAAGCCAGGATGGGTTCAGGCTCTGCCCCTGCTACTTGCTCAGCTGAGTGATCTTGGGAATGTTACACAAACTCTCCGTTCCTCATCTGTAAAATGGGGATATTATTAGTCCATCGCTCATAGGGCTGATGTAAGGATTAAGCAACTTATCCTATGCAAAGTGCCACGCTTGTAAGCGCAATAGAGTGTAGCTATAATAAGGGTACCATGGCCCGTCACTGGCAGTGACAAATGATCAGGAAACCATGGCCCGGTTGGAGATTAATGACTGTCTTCAGGTGACTGTTAGTTAGTAATGATTTGGGACTCCGGGTTGCTCCTCTAATCCCTAGTCTCGTGCTCTCTCTAGAACACACTTTTCCCTCTACCACACACCTAGGGGGCACCCCGGAGTGTGAGCTACCATGTAGTGAGGACCCGGTGTGTGTCCAGCACTGGCTGATTCCTGTAGAGATCCCCCCTTAGACAAGAGCAGTTACGCTCTAGACTCTAGAGCAAGAGTTGGCAAACTCTGGCCACGGGCCCAATCCGACTGCTACTTGTTTCTGTATGGCCTGTGAGCCAAGGCTGGGTTTCGTATTTTTAAATGGTTGAAAACAATCCAAAAGAAGAAGAATATTTCATGACACATGAAAATGAAATGAAAGTCGGGTCAGTCTCTGAAATGAAGTTTTATTGTAACAGAGTCATACATATCGTCTGTTGGTGCGTGTGTGCCACAGCAGCGGAGATGACTGATTGTAACAAACCCCACGTGGCCCACAGAGCCGAAATTGTCTACTCTTGGCCCTTTAGGAAAAGTTTGCCGCCCCCCCCGGTCTAAACCCAAGATGCATTCTGCCTGGCTATTGCTGTGAGGGGTGAGGAGGTTCAGTGAACTAACTTAAGGTATAAACACCAGGCCTCACCCTGGCTGCGATGAGACTGTAATTGCCTCCCACCAGCTGTGTAAGGTTTTAACATGATGTTCTGCAGTGTATTGGAGGCAGAGCTGTGTAGTGGTTGAACCCACAGACTCAGGAGCCCGGCTGCCTGGATCCAATCCCAGTTCCATGACTTGCCAGTTATATGACCTTAGTCAAGTTACTTAATTTTTCCTGCGTCACTGCTTCCTTATCTATGCAATGGGATTAAGGATTACATGAGCTTTTACACGGAAAGCAAGCTGAAGAGTGCTTTGCACGTTGCCAGCACTGTGCTAGTATTAACCATTGTTATTTTTGAAATCTCACGTCTCTTTGGAGGACAAGAAAAGGATGCCTTCCTCAGAACAGTGGGCAATGTGTCTGCTCAAGCTCCTGTCTTCACTGTCTCTCTGGACCAGCACCCACTCATGCCTCAGGCCAGTGCAAATGTCTGCATCTTTCCTGCTAAACTTTCCTTGAGCTGTTTGCCTCTTCCTGTTTCCATAAAATATTGTGCATCCCTCCTCTCAGGCCTATATTGAATACAAAAATGTGTATACATTTTTGCTCATATTAGATGGTGAGCTCCTAGAAGGGACAATTTCTCATCTTTGTCTCCACAGTGCCCAGTAGGTGGAATATGTGATATGTAGTACTATCAGTAAATATCTGGCAAAGTAGAGAATGAATAATAGGCCAGAAAACTGCAGGGTTGAGAAGTCTATAAGTTTTTCTTTGTTTTTTGTTTGTTCGTTTGTTTAATGTGTGAAAGCCTTCTAAGTGTGCCAATTACTTTATCCCTTCAAGGTACAAGCTTGTGAAGCAAATAGAAATTTTGCGCCTTGGGGCACCTGGGTGGCTCAGTTGGTTGAGCATCCTGACTCTTGATTTCGGCTCTGGTATGATCTCAGGGTCCTGGAATCAAGTCCCGTGTTGGGCTCTGTGCCGGGTATGGAGCCTGCTTAAGAGTCTCTATCTCCCTCTCTTGCTGCCCTCCCCTCCCCACTCATGTGCTCTCTCTAAAAAAAGAAAAGAAAAAGAAATTTCGAGGCTTAAAATAAGAGGCACATGGAGACTTCTGCTCACTAAATTTAGAAATAACAGAAATTTTTGGTCTTGGAGAAGCTTTGTATGAGTAGGCCAAGATACCCTCAGTGACTATCTGATCTTTGGCAGGGCACTCACTGACTTTGGACTTTCATGTATCACTGAAAAACAAGGAAAATGCACAATAGATCATCACTAAGGCCTCTTCCATTCCCTAAACCATGATTTCTGCCTCTACTAGAAAATGTACCAAATTTTGCTCACCTGTGAGTAGGTTTCTAGCTAATGCTGGTAGGCAAGCTACTTAAGTTTACTAAACCTGAGTTTGGGAAATTAAGAGTAATGTGATCACTGAATAGACACGTAAGGATGCAAGGCAAGACACGAACACATACAGGAGGCTGGGGCTGCGCCACGACAGGCCGAGGGCATGCTGAGGAATCTGGACTTGCCGTAGAGTGCATAAGACGAGGCTATGGCGGGTGGTAAGAAGTTAGGAGATGTGACCAGCTTTGCATTTCAGAGTAAGAGCTCTGGCCGCAGTGTGGAAACTGGGTTGGAGGGGAGAAGGAGAGCCAACATACAACAGTGTCAGAGGAGATATGGGCTAAGAGGGGGGTTGAAGGGGCTGGATTTTATATTCGGGAATTTAGTTAAAGGTGTGCACCTGCATAGATGAAATTTACACGATAGGCAGCAAGAGAAAGAATACTTATGGTCAACTTTTATTTCTTCTGATATATTCTGAATTAAGAAAAAATCCTGGACTTACATATTTGTGGACTCACATTGGAGCCAGTATAAGGTAGTGGCCAAAAGCTTAGACTCCACATTTGGCTCTCAATTCTTACTTAGCTCTGAGACCTTGGGTAGCTCATTTTACTTCTTTAAGCCTTAATTTCCTTGGCTGTACCTTCCAAGGTCATGGTGAGGATTAATGGCATGACGCATGTTAATGTGCATATCCTGGGGCTTGTTAAGCAGCAAGTAGTAGACTAATGTTGACTATTATCACTAGAGAGCTTTGGTGCTTTGGGTGGCCTCCAGCTGCAATCTCCTCAAACCTTCCAACTATGTTTCCATTCTAGAGATGCATTTAGAAGACTCGGGCTTAGGCTGTTTTGCCAGAACTGGGTTTTTCAAAAACTAGATGACTAAAATAAAAGTTAAAAGCCACTATTATAATAAGAGTTTAATCCTTAGAATCTCAGAAACAATTAAATGAAGCTATTTGGTTAAGTTAAATGCAGTTCTTTGAAATGAGCTTAAATGCACGGCTCACTACTCAAAGGTTCCAGAGAACTCCACTCGCCTGCTTGGGAAGCCACAAACAAGGTCAGTATTGATAGCTCACGCTTCAGTGAGTGTATCAATTTAAAGCTTCATCAGTGATTCTCACTCATCTGCAGCCCTGCATGGCTGTTGTCTTGTAAGAACGGGGTGACTTACGAACCTATTAAGTAACTTCTTCACTTGTGCTCTAATGAGCCTATTGTTTCCCTGGAAGAACACAAACACCTGAGAACAAGCCACAACTAAGAGGGTGCAGATTTCCGAGGGGCCTTACCTAGAGGCGGTTTGTGTTTGGGTTCTCTGTGCTTCCCAATTGCTTTGCTAGCCCAGTCCGGTCTGTGTTTGATAACAAGTCCTGAGTAGGGCCGTCAGGGTCCCCCTGTCCACTTCAAAGGGCTCGGATCACAGCTGACTCATCTACCCTGTAGGGCACAAGTGTGGAATTTGCATAGGAGACATTTGCTTATCTCCTGCCCAGGCCCTGCCACTGGCAAGTGCGTCTGTAGGGAAGGCGGCCCCCCTCCCCTTCCCAGGTCCATGCTGCTTATGCAGGGGATGGACATACTGCTGTGGAGGGAGTGCAGAGCCCAGCCACAAGGAGGGCATCCTGGGGAAGTCCACCAAGAAGTTCTCCTTGCAGCCCAAGTCTGGCAGGCTCTGGCCCTGTTTCTCTGCTACCATAATTCAAACTGAGTGTCCCCAGGTCGTCTATACACAGTATCACTGGTGAGAGATGAAAGATTGAGATCAGTCCCTTATGGTTTGGGCCCAACACTCTCCATGGAGAGATAGTGGGGGAAAAAATGCATATATATATATATATATATATATATATATATATATATATGCTTGGCACTCTTTGTTTAGAGAACAAACTTGGTAAGGTTTATGGGCAGGGATTGGAAGATGACAGAAACAGGCAAACAGTTTTATGTCAGAGATGAAGAGGAATCTGGGGGTGGAAAAGGGCAAAGAGGAGAGCATATAGGAAGGGGGAGAGAGAGCCAGACCCCAGGGGAGGACTCAGAAAGAGGGTCATCAAGAAGTCTTCTGTGGAAGAGTGACCAGAGGATTTTTAAGAACATCTAATGCTCAACTTTAAGTGTTTTGCCTAGCTCATCTCTCCAAAGTTTCAGAAGTTACTTGCCTGAGTCCAATCATCAAGGCAGTGGGCTGGAGTCCCCAGAGTCTGGAGGAGCGGAGAATGAGCAGAGGGAAGAGAAGAGCCCACTAGGCAAGAAGTGAGTAAAATCCAGAGAAGTCAAAAGTGGCCTTGGAGACATAAGCCCCTGGCAATTTCCTGACATTGTGGGAAGCACCTAGAATTTCCCCAGGATGTGGGATAGAAAGCTAGAGGGAATTTCATTCACATTTTAAGTACAGAGCAGCTGAGACCTGCTTCCACATACTCCAGTAAATGGCATCCATCTGTCACTAATGGCTTCCAACCCACTGATTCTCTGTGTTGGTTTTCATATATCTGGTCTTCAATAAGTTTTCTTTGTGAAGATCGACCCATGCTTGGGCCTTGAAAAATAAACTAGATCAAACCGAATGCTGGGAAAGTAGGAATTATAATAATCAGGGCTTCTTAAGCTTTATTGGAACTCGTTTCCTGCTTTGTATCTTCCATATGGCCATTGCAGGGATGGGAATGGCCACCGCCGCTCAGGGGTAATGAGACCCCTGTTACCGGAGGGCTGAAGCAGAGGCTGAGGGACCAGTAGAGGCAGAGCTGTGTAGAGGATTCATGTGTCGGGTAGAAGCTGGACAGATAGGTTTTCGGACACTTGAAGCATTGAGCTTCCACTACCTAGGGGAGGACTTAAAACTTCCAGAGAAGTTAAAAATATCCCAGATGTCTGTGGCTGTTTCTAAAGAATGTATATTTAGCCCTTTCTCCAGCTCTAGGTTAATCTGTTCCAGCTTATGCTAATTATGTTCTCATTATTTGGAGGAAGGAAAGGAGACTTGGAACCTCTCCAAGGGGTGGGGGCGGCAAGCCACTCATGCTGTGTGCTGGCAAAAGCGAGCCTTTGGCATGCTGGGGGACCCTCTGAGTACCCACAGGACTGCGGAGCTGCAAAGGACCTTGTGGTCCGTGCTTGGATCTCCTGGTAATGTGGGGTGCTCTGAAGCCACCCCACACCTGTTTGATTTAGGTCTAGATTGGGGTGGTTGGGGCTGAACCATAATCACTGAACTCCGTAGGGTTTCTTCTGTGGGTCTAAGGAACCCTAGGGCCTGAGGAGCTAGGATGTATGGGATAAGAGGGTGTACCATCCTTAGTAGGAGCACGGCCAGGGTTTCTCTTGATAATCTACGATTCTCTCCCTCTTGTTGAACAGTCATTGCAGATAGAGATGAGGTAGGGAATCATAGTTTGCCTACATTGCAACTCAGATGTGCAGGGAAAATGCACTTTTAAAATTTGGCTTGTCAACTGATTTCTTTTCTCCATGAACCCCAGCTCAGAGTATCAGGGAAAAAAATATTTTTCAGCTCACTCCAGTTAAAAGCTTAGTCTGATACAATAATTTGCAAATAAATTGTTCTGTTTCTCTCCCTCATGGGGCTTCTAGATGAGTGTATGTGACTGCAGGGCAGGGAGGAAGACAGGAACTCGGTTTCACAAGGCAGCCAGCTCGACTCGGCCACAGCAGCAACTGTTCCCACCCAGCCGTGCGCATCTTGCTGGCATTCATGGGTACAGCCCTGGAGGGGGCAGCCTATGGCGCGGTCATGCTCCTGGTCACCCTCCTGGTTCGGCTATGGGGGCACCCGGCCTACTGACTCAGCCCCTCCTGGGTCTGGGTTGCTTCAGGACTCTGCAGCTTGGCACCACATCTTGGGCAGGCCCAGGCTGGGGGGCCGGATTTAGTCAATAAAATACAGGGCATCTACTTAAACTGGAATTTCAGATAAACAAGGACTAATTTTTGTTCAGCATGAAGACCATCCCAAATATTATATGTAATATTATTTGTTGTTTATCTGATATTCAAATGTAACTGGACATCCTGTATTTTATCCAGCAACCCTCCTCCCAGGTCTTCGGACATTTCGGACAAGGATGCTAATCCTTGGCCACAGGGACTGTGGCTCCTGATGACAGAGTCCTTTTGGCCAACTCAGCAGTTGCTTAAGGAAACTTCTGTGTCTTTCGTAAGCACAGGCTAACATCTAGCTACCTTTTGTGCCCAAGGAGTCAGAGATTCACTGGGGGAGCTGAATGCAGGCCCTTTCTGGCTACACAACTCTGCTAGGCTGCCATTTCTCTCCTGAGGTGGCCGACCTGCAGGTGTGTCAGGCAGGAGCCTCTTCGGCCCCTGGTGTGACCTCCCTCCCCATCTATTTCTCATCCTCTTCACTAAATTCCCCAGGCAAGAAGTGAGTTTCTCTTTTACTTCCCCTATGTCATATCCTTCCACAGAATAGCATACATGCCTCTTGCCTGGCTGCCACAGTTGAGAGAATATTTTCTTTGTGCTAAAGGAGGGCTCAGCGACCTTCATTCCACACTCTTGGTTCTGGTTATGTGAAAGGCAGAACTAGAGGAATGTAGAAGGTACTCAAGGTAAAAAGCTGGCTTGCATGGTTTTTCTTTTGCTACAAGTTTCTATATTGAATGTTTAATTATTTTTTTTTCTTTTTCCTCGCATTCCTTCTGTCTCAATCCTGTTCTCCCCCCTGGGTTGAAGGATATCACCACCTGATTGCAGAGAAGATCATAAGCTCAGGGAAGCTACAGAAAAGATCACATTGATAATTTTTCACAATGTCTCCTCACTGTATTTACTTCATGAGGTACTGGCCAACATAGATGCTTCTATTTTGAGCCGGGCCAACTTCTCCCACTACTGAAAGGCTTCTTGTGATATGAACTTCCATTATGAGAGAAGTTGACTGTTTCCTGACACCTTCAGGAGATAATTTCCGGGCAATAAAATTTTTAAGTTTTTTATTGAATTATGACATTTCTCAAAGACACAGAAAGGTAAATGAAATAAAATCGTAGCATGCAGGCACCTGACATCTAGATAGGATTCTTGAGATAGGATCTTATAAACTTCAGGTTTATAAAGATAGCAATCAATTTTAAAAGATATGAAAAAATTATTTGCAGCCTTTTGTTCTCTGTCAAAATATCTTCTCTATATTTTTCTAGTGTTTCAGGCTGCAGGTTGTGCCTCTCTGAAGTAAATAATCTAGCTACCAGGATAAAATTACATTATTTGATAGGACACAATTGGTACATGTAAAGAAGGGAAATTGTGTATACAGGATGAATTCCATTTTTGACTTCCTGAAATGCCATTTGTATGTTGAGCATTGGGGAGAAGAATATGGAATTCTGTTAGTTTGAAAATAAAATCATTGCCTACTCCAGGTCATCGGGGTCTCTGCTGGCCTCCTTGTCTTCTTCTCTGCCTAAGCGGACCCATTGCTCCAGTATGGGTTATTACAAGAAGTGAACTTTGTAAGACTGTTCACATAACCGATAATTTCCGCATTCTCAAGTGCGTGCTTTTAAACTTCCCGTGTTTCACACGTTTTCTTCTTTAGTTCATAAAATATTTCAAGGAGAAGGTAAATGGGAGGGCGATCCCATGCAATCTCCTCCTGGAGTTTCGGAAAGAGGTGGCGTGATCTGTTCTCTGGCCAGTAGGGGGCAGAGCTGTGTCCAGACGGGCAATCTATGCTCTTCCATCACCTGCTGCACCTCACCCCCCCCCTTTGCTGATTAACAAAAACAACCCGCCATACATTCTGGTATCAAGAATGTCGTAAAGTTTAAATTGGCCTATCTTGTAATTAACTACATTTTAAGGGCTTGGAGGTGGGCTAAGCACCCCACTTCAGCATATTAACCGTTTCACAAGGAGGAAGGGGAATTTAAACAGAAGACAAAAAGGGAAAACATGTTCTTTATTTGGTGGCAATGAAATCTGTTGCAATGTTATTGGATTATAATGGCCCAATTTTTATCTAGAATCTGTGCCTCTGGAAACACAACCCTTAAAAATGAATAAAAATTATTTTCATGGACTTTTTCGGTTAACCTCAATAATGGTATAGAAAAGTTACCTATTTGTGGCTCTTTTATATGCATTGTTTTTTTTTTTGTTTGTTTTGTTTACATAGTCTTTTCTGAGAAATACTTTCTGTATCACCATTTGTTTTGGTAGAAAAAGATCCAAACTCTTTACGTTCAGATTTAAAACTCTCCATTATCTGATTATATTTCCAAGGACATGGATTTTTTTTTTTCCTCCTCCTTATAAATTGGACCACCTAACACAGCCTCACTGCTGTTGATTTGGGCTTTTATGATTTACGGATTTTCCAAACTTGATTCCTATTTCTAAAAGCAGCTCAAATTCTTCTTGCTTCATGAAGCTTTTCCCTAGCTCAATTTCTATGCCTACCCTGTGCAAAATGAATCTTTACATCCTTAGTGTTCCCATAGTATGTTATTTATACTTCTAATATACTAAATAAATAACCGGCTTGTGGAAAAGTTGCCACTTTGTCAACTGCATTTTACTTAATTATTTCACCTAATTATAGCTCATGTAACATTCTGCATTATTACTTGGCTCAGCATTTAGCTCTTTCACTGGAATGTAAGAACCTTAACAGTGAACTTTAATGTCCTATTTGGTTTTGTGTAATCCACTGTATTATGTTTTGCACATGGTAAGTGTCTCAAATGATATTTATTGGCACTGAATTGATAGTGTAGTCCATGCTGACCAGAAGGGATTAAATTCCTAAATGTCAATAGATTGTTACTTGTCCTCAGATGAAGGCTCTGGTCATGACCCAGCAGGCACTGCTCGCCTCAAATTCCACCTCCGACTTTGAAGTCTGGCAGCCACCTTGGAGCATTAATAGGCAAAGCTGTGACTTGCTGGGTAATAACACACTGCCTTGGAATAATCATTTTCAAATGAATCAACAACAGCAGCTATTTGCCTGATCTAATTAGCATCACCTTTTTTTGAGCAAGCGGAAAAAGGTTGGCATATTCTGTATGATGCAACACGCAGCAAATTATATAGACAAGGCAACATCACAGGGTCAGGCACTCACCTCCGTGGCTGAAGGCTTCCTGGCAGTCTCCCCCCCTTCCCCCCTTCCTACACTAGCTCAATAAATGGCTTACATCATTTCAAAGATGAAAACCAGGAGGAAATCCTTAATTTGAAATTTAGTCTCAAGATGGTTTCTGCATTTAAGGAGACTCGCTTCACAGGGGCATTGCAAGAACAAAGGTGACATTCTCTTCACATTCAAGAATATTCGGGAAGCAATTTAACCTGAATAAGAAGTTAACTCTGCTTATTTACCTAGTAGGAATGTCAAGCAGAACAGTGTTACCCTCTTGTCCATCCTAAGAGTTAAGGGGCAAGGCTTTTGTTTCTAAAGCCTAGGCCCTGGATATTGGCGGGGCAGGGGCTTGAAGGGAAGACAGACAGAAGGGATGGCTCTATCTTTATGCAGAATAAGAACCTGAAGGAGGATGTGTGTACAGGGAGCACAGTCTGCTAATGGCGGAACCTAGTGCTCCCTGTCACTTGGAAGGCATGGTGGGACCTTGGATTGAGGCAAGCCCACCAAGGCTTTGGGGAGGGAACTCTAAGGCAGTGATGTGCTAGAGCCAGCTTGTCAAAGCACATCTCTTCCCAGATGTCATCATGGTAGACTGACAACTGGCCTTTCCCCATGTCTTCAGGACCGTGTAAGCCCCCCAGACTCCTGTGAGACCTAAGATGAGGAAGGGCCCTCTACGCCATCTGCACTGAATGCTCTATCCACCCTGGTGAGGTTGAAGCCAGATAGAATTTGGTTTCAAAATATAAAAGGTGGGCTTTAGAGCCAGACTTCTCGCATTCATTACTCCGGGCCTGCCACTTGCTAGGTGTGCCTCGCTAGGTGGGCAAGTGCCTCCGTTGCCTCATCTTTAACACAGGAGAAGCGTGTCATCTCTAAGGTTGCTGCAAGGTACGAGGAGTTAACACACGTGAAGCCTTTAGAGCAGGGCTTGGCATAGATTAGCCACCATCGAAGTGTTCCTTCTCATCGCCGCTGCCCAGGGCTGTGCTGGAGCATATTCACCCATGCTGCTTCGATAGTTCTATTACTGTGTGTCCTTGGTTTCCTGTCCTCTTCCACGCTGTTGATTTTCGATGGCTCACTCTTGGAGGGTAGGTGTCAGTGTCTACACCTCTTTATGTTTGCCTTCACGTTGCCTCTGTGCCCTCATAACACTTCCCGTTGCAGCGAGTGGTGAGCACGTCCATTTCATTAACTCCTCATCTCCGTGCCCTCCACCCCCAGGTCCTGACACACAGCAAGGCACACCACACACAGTTTTTAGATTGAACGGAATTTGGATCTGTCGTAGGGGCTTCCCCAGAGTATGCAGGCTTTAATCAAGTCTTTCTGATGAGGCTGATGGTAAAAGAAACAATTACCGTCATCTATTAAAGGGTTTGAAATACTGTGGCTCCTTGGTCAGGAGGATACAGGCCCTGAAGGAAGTCACTGCCAGAAGATCACGTGGATCTTTAGAAGGCAAGTTGGCTCCCTCCTCCATTCTCCAGGTTGGAGAACAGCGAGTGCTTCTGTCTGGAGAGGGAGCAACCCAAGGCCAGAAGACCTCTGCCAAAGCAAGGACTCAGAGGAATCCCGGGTTGCCCTGGGAACCAGATTTTGGGGACAGGGGACAGCTGTTTCACAGTATGCAGAGATTTTAGAGGGGCCTGAACTTGTCAACTAGAGTAGCCAATGACCTCTTCTTTCCTCCTGTGGTTCTAGGAAAGCACCCAGCTGAAAGACATTTCTTCAATGCATAGAGTGTTTCTTTCTATGAACTTTGTGGCTTAACAGTTAACCAAGTACCCTCGTAACAGCGAAGTTCTCTTTGCTTAACAAATAGAAACAAAATGCATTGGGAAAGGCTACATAATAGGGATTGGTTTTCTGAATTAATATTCCAGGATTCATAGTAACAGTGGACAGTGATTGGAAAGGAGATCCTGCCCTGGGTTCGTAGTATGTAATTCTGTTCAATCTGTACAGGAATCTTAGGAAATACACTACGATTTCCTTCATTTCCCAGAGGAGGAAACGGAGGAGGAAAGAGGCACTGACTGATGTGTGGAAGGACAGACAGCTGTCCTTCCAGACAGACCACTCGAGGCTCTGAACTCTTCTTTGAAACCCAAAATGCCTTATCGTCCCATCTAAACATTAACAGTTTCAAAGTCAAAGAATGGTCCAACCTGGGCCACGAAGGAATAGGAGTAAATAAACAGGACGACTGAAGCTGAAATAAATTCACTTCACTCTTAAATAATGGCCACAGGAAGTAAGGAGTTCAAAATCCACACTTTGACTTTTTAAAATGTGAATCTCTGGCTATCAACGTTAAAACCATGGCATGCAGAATGCCAGTGTGAAGGGGAAAAAAAGGAAAATGCTGCATAAAATTAGCAAAAGAAAGAGGACCATTAAAACAGCAGGAAGGAATAAAACCCAGAAAGCATGAAACAAGATGAAATCAGTCAGTTGGCTCCAACTTCCAGTTCTGACTGTGGGGAGAGGCCAAGCTCCCTTTCTCCCGGCTAAGTACAAATCTAGACAAAGTGACAGAGAAAGGTTAGAAGTAAAAGGCAGAGCAAGGAGTTATCTTAAAAAGGCAAGTAAAGGCGGCCAAGGACACGGCATCATTAATAGCAAATGTTATAGAAATCAAAGGAAAAACAAAGCATTTAGCAGAGGACAGCTTTTAAATGAAGGTTAGAGTCTCTGGTGAAGATATAATAGAGGCGAGCCTTATGCACAATAGCAGAGAAGGACATTAAAAGGCCATCTTGAAAACCTGACTTATCAAGTAGGCACACAACAAACTATAATGTAATTTAGCCCAATCTCCCAAACCACAGATCCTGTTGCTTCAGCAACATTATTTGAGACCCCTGGCCAACATATCCTCCTGCCCTGGGGGCCCAAACCCTACAAACAGTTCCAAGGGGTTTCTTTATTTGCTTCCTTCCTCTCCCCTTCTTTGTGACGCCTGTAAACACACCGCACAATTACAAAGTCGCAGCCGCACGCAATATTGGAGCAGAGACACCCCGTTAAATCCGTTCCTGACAGCTGCGAGCCCCTTTTAAATTTCAATCATAAGATCAACAACTGTAACCGCTAGCAGACCGTTACCACCCAGGGTTCAGGGAGTTCTGGGGATGGCACAAGCCACCTGGAGAAAGGAGGCCTGGCTGGGAGAGCCTCCTCATCGCCTTACCTGGCCAAACCTGCCTCCGACCCTGAAGGACAAACCCAAGAGCAAACGTGAAGGGCTCCGGCCCCAAGCAAACTTGGGACTGGGTGGCTGGAGCCTGTGTCCGCAGTCAGGCCGGTTCCCTATCTTCCTTCCTTTCCCGGCCTCACACCGGAAGTTCGAAAGGACAAAGACTCAGTATTCCCTGCTCCTTCTCAACCCAACGACTCCCCAAATTCAGCCGCTCTGGCTCTTGCAGACAAGAGCGTGGGGTTGCGCCCCAGCAAGGGCAGCCGTTGGGGCCCCCCTGGCCCGAGGCTCTGGTCCGCGGAAGGAGGCGGCGCGCCCGCACCCGTGCTGCGACGCTCCCGGGGCCTTCGCCCACGACCACAGCAAACGCGGACGTTACCTGGTTCAGCAAGTCTCCACCTGGGTCCATGCCCACTGGGTCCTTAGCCAGTCCGAGCTCCCCACAGGCGCCAAGTTCAGCAGCTGAAAAAGCACGCTTCCACGCCGGGCCTTGCTTCCTAGAATCTCCCCGCCCACCCAAATTCCCCCCAGGTTCCTTGCTTTTAGGACTTAAATTAGACGGACTCTCATCCCAGGAAGACGGCCCTGAGTTTTCTAGCGTAAAGTCCAGTTAGCAAATACTTATTGAGCTTCTGCAGAGATCTGGGTTCTTCATCTTCAAGGTGCTTAGAACTCGGGGATAGAAAATTAATTATGCATTCATTACCTTACCTTTTGGTTACAGTTGTCAAGTACAGATGTATGTATCTCTTTCAGAAATCACACATCTGGAAGTGTTGCATTCCAAAGGCTTTATATATCTTCCCCCAGAGCTGATCTGGCCATTTGCAGACCCTCCTCAAGAGAGCAGCCTGTTATTGCCATGTTCCTTTCAAACCCGGCCACCCATATTCATTCCCTCGAGAACTCTGAAAAGCCACATTTCACAGATTAGGACTTTTATAAAGAAGTCCCACTAATTAGCCTGGCTCCCCAAGCCTTGGATCTGAAAGAATCTGGTTTAAGAGGAATGTAAAGGGACATGAAATGTTTTTAAATTTTCTTAGTTTCTCAGGCATTCTTCTTGGCTCTATCTGTGCTCTTGGCCAGTGGGAACACCATGAAACCAATACTGGTGGCCACGGTTGAGATACACCCAAAAGAATATAGCTGGGATGGTGTGTCTTTGAAATTTGAAGAGAGCACTTCGATGGTAGCCCTCAGATATTTTCTTGTGAAATTTATGTTTATGGCAAAACACTTACAAATTCGTGTGTGTGTGTGTGTGTGTGACATTGAAGCCAGACGCACTGTCACAGGGCACTCCTCCAATGACCCAGGGAAGCCCTTTACCGTCTTTGAGAGAATATGCCTAGCACATTTTATATTACTCCAAGGATTTGCTTTTACAGGACCTAACCGTTTAAACGAGTATCTTTCAGTGCTTGAAATTCACACTTGCCTGAAAATGGAGTGTGACATTCCACGAAAGATGTCCTTATTCAGCTCTAGTCTGTATATCAATACTTTGTTAATGAGATGTTTTTTTAAAAGGAGTGCTTAAACTTCTAATTAAAAAAAAGTATCTGTACCTGACAAACAACAGCTCATCTTAAATCTCATCTCTTGTTAGAAAACTGTGAAGTATTTTGGCAATAAAGATTTGAAATTCAGATTTGATAAAAATGGATTGATAATGATTATTTCCCACGAGAAGCAGGAGTTCTTGTGTATTAGATAAATAGCTATTAGTAATACAGTACAACAATCTGTCATCTACATTTCTGAAAGTCCAAAACTTTAAAGTTTTGGAAACTTATTTGGCCGCGAAACCTGACCCAAACCAATTCAAGTCCACTTATATCTTGATTTATTCTACTTTTTGTGAATATTTGCATGTTTCCCCATAGAAATATTAATGTGCTGATTATGGAGAGCTGCCCCACACCCTATTGGGGATGTGACGTGAGTTCATCCACCATGTTACCTTCTTAAGCTGTTGATAATTTGAAATTTTGAAACATCTTGTCCAAAGGTTTTAGATAAGGGGTTTTGAGCCTATAAAATCATACTGTAGTGGATGCCATTACATTTTTCTTCATGGTTTGACCTCACCATTTGTTCTTAATGGAAGATCCCATCTATTCACACAAAATTTTTATATAAAATTTGCACCTGGTTGCAAAAGAGAAGGGGGTCTATTCCCTGGGAAGAATTTTCTTGCCAGTTTCCCCCCACCTTTGTAACTACTGGGTGTCTTACCCACATCCTCAATTCAGCTTGACAGGCACTGCTTGCCCACTCTGTCCAGGCTCTGTGCTGGCACCATCAGGGACGCAGACGTGAGTAAGACACTGCCAGCCACATACAGCAATTGGGTTGGGGGGTTTAGACAGGTAAATACTACTCATCTGTAATGACAGGTTGAATGTCATAAAGGGCAGAGTTAAAAACAAAATGCTAAGGGATCAAAGAGGAAGAGCAATGCATGTCAAGGGAGGCTTCACGGAGGAGGTGACAGTTGAGCTTATGCATGTGTGCCTTTCTAGGATGTTGAAGTTTTCACAGGCAAAAGAAGGGATAGACGCTTTTCCAAAGATTTTCACCAGTCAGAAAAGCCCTGACCTTTACTATTTTTTTTTAAAAGATGCTAGTATATAATAAAAGAAAGAAAAAAATTCAAAGCAGGGTTACAAAAATTGAGGCATAAGGTTTCCTTTGAATGCCCTTTGCATAGAAAATGCCATGCAATAAATCTGTAGTCATGGGATACCTGTGTTAGATTGCAAAAAAAGTGTTTATGTCTAGTCTTCTGGAGGAGTGGTCTGGTTTAGTGACATATAATGAACACCATCTTTGAATCCCACCCGTTATCCCTGTGACTGAATGTATTGACTTATTTGGCGATGAGATACATGTCTAAGCATCAGAGCCCATATGAAAGTGAGATCAGTATGAAATGAAAACTTCTCCCCGGCATCTGCCGCCTTCCTCCCCCCCGCCCTGCCCCCATCCCTGAGCTTGTTAACCCTACGGTGGTTTGGAGGGATCCAGGCAAGGGAGATAGCATGGACAGAGGCATGGATGTGTGCCAGTGTAGATGTGTTCTGGGGGAAGACGTACCAGCCCTACCAAGCTACACGCAGCTTTGTGAACATGCTTTGCTTTCTTTCACTTTTGTACCTGTGCATATGCGGACCACTCCCTGCACAGAATGTTTGGCACCACTCCCGACATCATCCCAGAGAAGAATAAAGTGATCTCTCTCTTGTCCTCATTAGACCTGAATGTTAACTATAGCAATTATCATGCTGTATTGTGATAATTCCAATGCGTGTGTGTATGTCCCATTGAGGGCATGAGCCCTTTATATTCTGAGGCATATGAGAGTTGATGGCACATCATAGCTCCCAACAAGTTACGTGAATGTGTAAAAGACAGGTTGAGGGCAGATGGCGGAGTGTCTTTGATGTTGAGTGGAAGAAGCTTCGATTTTAATCTGCACATGTATCATTTGGGATATGCCGGATTTTACTGCAGTAACAAGCAACTCCCAAGTTTCTGTGATTTAACACCAAGTTTCCTTCCTGCTCATATCACATGCCTACTGAAGGTTGGCAGGAGGGCTCTGCTCCTTGGAATCACTTGGATACCCTAGCTGATGGAGGCTTCATCTTGATGTGTGTTTCTAATGATCCCCAGAGCAGAGCGGCAAATCACATTCTACTCTTTGTCACTTCCACCCATGTTGATAGACCAAAGCGAGTCACACGACCATACCTCGTTTCAAAGAGGGTGAGAAAGAATAATCCTATCTGGAAGACCAAAAGACAGACTGATCAGGTTGAGAGTACTAACGGCAACTTCAGTGGGGAACAGGGAGTCATACAAGAGTCTTAAAAACAAAAACAAGCAATATATGGTTGAGCTAATAGATAGAGTGTGAAGGAGCACATAGATGATATGAAATTGGGTGCCAGGGGAAAGTGAGCTGGGAGACACACTGGCCCAGCTAAGAGCTAGAAGGTTAGGGTTCTCTGAGCAGTCCTTGCACGGCACTGTGCGTTCACATTAAGCAAGATACTTATTCGGGCTTCGCTTCGGTACCTCCAAGGGGAAAAGAGATATAGTGATGGTAATGTATACAGCCTTCCTGTTAGTCTGAGGGTTAATGAAAGTTGGGGGAGGAGGTACTTAACTCCCTGTTTTCTATTCAGTTCTGAGGGGAGCTGCTTCTTCAACAAAACGAACATTTTTTTGAGTTCACAGTACATTTCCACAGTGACAAATTTTGCCAAGCTCACCAAAATTTGAGCTAAACCTGAATAATAAGTTGACTATTTATTTTATGAATTGGATGCACATCCTGCCGGGTTTTCCAAGTGGTTCTGACAACAGAATCCCTCATCTATAATACCCATCCACAGCCCTCATCTATAGCTCCCTTGTTGTTCTGAGGATAACATATTGATTGAGCCTTTTTCGATGGCGTTCTTTCCATGCTTCTCACATGAGGAAGAATTACTGCTGTTTTCCCCAGGGGACCTAAAATGACTGCATTTTTACACATGTTATTTACTGTATACATCCTAATATCAAAATGGTCAATTCGTTTATAATCTTTTTAACATGCCTTAGAGAATAAAAAGTCTGTTCTTATATTTGTATGGGGAGGCTCTTATTTTCTTTTGTATGTAAGTTTTACTTTGCAACCCATTAATTGATCTTGTGTCCCTAAATAGTTAACATTAATTATGCACAATTAGCATATGATAATGTATGACACATGTTTCAAGTGAATATTAGACAGCATAATTATACTGAATATTATTGCGTTCAGCTATGTAGGTCCACTCAAAATATGATGGATGGTGTGTTCATCTCTACTGAATCCATTTACCTGGCCTAGAGTGATGATTTTAAAATAAACACAGTGGGAAACAAATGCACGTAAGTTAAATACTGTTAAGCATGAAGGAGTATTTCCAAGTAGTAAGAGCTGAAGGGCAGCTGACCAGTTCTTTTGCTTTTAGCTAGAAGATTATTTTAGATGCATATTGCAGGATTTTAGAGCTCAGGTTTAAAATCCTTCAGAACTCAAAGGCTGTTTTATGTAAAGTGTTCTGACAGGCAAAGGGATTCCTTTTTTTTTTTTTTTTTTTTTAAAAGATTTTATTTATTTATTTGACAGAGATAGAGACAGCCAGCGAGAGAGGGAACACAAGCAGGGGGAGCGGGAGAGGAAGAAGCAGGCTCATAGCAGAGGAGCCTGACGTGGGGCTCGATCCCAGAACGCTGGGATCACGCCCTGAGCCGAAGGCAGGCGCTTAACCGCTGTGCCACCCAGGCGCCCCAAAGGGATTCCTTTTTAAACATAATTCACCTCTGCTCTGCAGGCTTATTGTGGAGAACAAAACATCTACGTGTAGTAACAAACAACTATTTTTGGCACATGCAGAATTGAAGGTGCATAAGTAGAAGGGAAACCCTCCTGCCTTGTAGTGTTGGTCCAAGCACCAGGTGAAATCCAGCAAGAGAAATAAGGCTCGGGTCAATCCTCTCACCCGCTAGAATTATTAACAAGTTTTCCTGTCTTTTCAAATATTCTTTCATTAGAGCTTTTGAGTTTTCTACTCAAGTAAAATAAGATAAGCGAATAGGCTATGATTGAATTTTCACCTTCTAGTTAAGAATTCATTATTTGAAAAGTCTGTTAGCCTCCAGAAACGAGACTTCCTTTAAAAAGAACCACAAAAGGCCACAGTGAAGATGACCTTACGTTTCCCATTGTGAGCATAGCAAATGAGTCTATTCTGACTTGTCACACAAACCAGTTTTTGTACCTGGATTTGATCCAGCTATTAGTGTAACTGGGAAAGGCTCATTCTGCTCCCCGCCCCTCTTTCCCTGTGTGTCCTCCCATTAACTTTGAGGGACCCATCTTGAGAGCTCTTGGCTGGTTTCTATTTTAAGAACCTAGTTCAGCCATTATAATTAGTCCCCAGTTTGTCTGGAATCCTCTCAGGCATTCAAAAGATTCCAAAGGTCTTAAACAAGTACTTCTCCAATTTTTCCACTGAAACATCCCTAATGGCAGAAGAAAGTCAATTCATCTTTGGGGGCCTGGGGCCCTAACTCAAAATGGGAAATGTCTTTGAAGCATTTCTTTTGCCATGAAGTTCCGTATACATGTTGTAATCCTCTGTATACCACATCTGACTTATTTTTGTAACCCAAAATCTTACTCTTCTCAATTAGATATCAGTGAGTAGATATATATATCATGTATGTATATGCACAGGCAGAAAAATTCACAGAATAGTGTGATTCCGTTAATATATTTGTGTAAAACATTTGAACATCTTTGTATGGAGTTGGGCCTGGAGAAATTTCACTTTTTTTCTCTTTTTGTCTTATGTTATGCTAGTCACCGTACAGTACTTTATTAGTTTTTGATGTAGTGTTCCATGCTCCAGTGTTTGCATACCACAGGAATGCCCTGTCTAATTTTTTTTTGCACCAAGTGTGAATTAGTACAAATCTAAGACAACAAATATAATCCGATATTGAGAGTCAGAAACAGGCTTTGCTCAGGTTGCAGCTGTGGTAAACGTGACCAGATAGAAACAGGTCTTGCTTACTCAGCTTTTGAGTTGGAGAACTGTACAATCTTTACACTAGAAGAAGAGATAGATTCTCCTGTCCTGTACAAATTAAGAATTCTTTCCTAATGGTTATGAATGGTTATGTGGACTAATTTTGAATAATTCCATCTGATACCTGGGTATAATTTGTGGTAGAAGGCTCAGACATATAGGAGAGGATTAAAAGGTAAACAAAGATATCCCCTATTTCCACATTCTAGAGAACTAGATGTTCTTTCTTAAGTTGAGCTGAATCCACCTAATGGTTCTTTTTTCTAAAATGTCTTTTTTTTGTATAATTTATTTTTATTAACATAAAATGTATTATTTGTTTCAGGGGTACAGGTCTGTGATTCATCAGTCTTACACAATTCACATCACTCACCTAGCACATACCCTCCCCAGTGTCCATCACCCATCCAACCCATCCCTCCCAACCCCCTCCACTCCAGCAACCCTCAGTTTGTTTCCTGCGATTAAGAATCTCGTATGGTTTCTAAGAATCCATCTGTTCCCTCTTCTTGGTGACAGCGTTGGAACCAGGGGAAGGCAGGCTTTACATTTCTCCTCAGTCTTCACTAGATTAAGGAGAACCATTACCTTCAAGTATTCCTCAAAGCATACAGTCTCCTTTGGAGTCTCAGAAGTTTAAAACTTGCTGCCAATGATTGCAACCTTTTAAATAAGGTTTTACCATCACAGAGAATAACGATTGTCACTCTATATTTGGGGCTCTACCTCAAAATGGGAAATTTCTTATAAGGCATATATTTTATCATAAAGTTTCCTATGTATTTTGTATTAGCCTGCATAATACATCTGGATTTTGTTACAAATTGATATTTTAAATTACTAATTTTCAAGTAAACTAGATGGTTCAGAAAACCACATGGCATACGTTGCTTGGAATGTCCCCTCATGCACTGCTACCATAGCGTCCTAAATGGTGTGTTTTCAGAAGCAGTTGCCAAACATTTGTTGCTATGCTGTTCTTAAAGTTCTGCAAGTACAATGTCATTCTCTTAATCATCCAGACCCTTGATAAACATTTGTTCACTACTCTATACAAGGCCCTGAGATACCTTGAGAGCCTGACAATCTCAGTTCCGGCCTTCCCTGAATTTACTGTCAAAAGAGGGATTCAGACAAGTAAACAGGCAATCACAAGGTAGTGTGTGCGACGCTGGGATGGGCCAGAGAACCCAAAAGGGGCTCACCTAACAGGTGCCTGGGGGTCAGAGGAGGCTTCCTGGAGGAAGTGATACCTAAGTCCAGATTGGAGGGATCAGTGAGAATTAGCAGGTCACGGGGGAAGGCAGGGAAGGTGTGTTGGAAGGTGTTTTCAGCACAGAACTGCCGGAGCTCAATCCCAGGTACAAAAGCAAGCATGGCCTACTCAGGGACTGAAAGAAAAGCAGTATACTGGCAGTGCAGCTGGAGGTGAGGAGGGTTTAGGTTTGCTGTTTGAGAAGATAACAGGGGCCAGATATGCAAGACCTTGAAAAACTTGGTAGTAAGTTTAGACTTTGTTCTAAAGGTCAGGAGAATCCACTAAAAGCTTTTAAGCCAGGAACAGATTGGAGTGGTCCACAAGACTGGAGGCAAGGAGGCCAGCCTTAGGCATTGACTTATTTTGATTTTCTGAGCTTCAATTTCTCATCTTTGAAATTAGGACAACAGCACATATCTCAAGGATTGTTAGGAGATTTAAATGGAATATTAGAAAAAAAAAGAAGCTAGCTCCGTGTCTGACATATATTAGGAGCCCAGTAACACACCGTGACCTCTCACCAGCCTGTGCTGTTGTGCTTATATTGGCATCTGATTTATTTTATAACATGCTGATAATTGACTTGATATTGAATCAACGAAGGATCCTTTAACTATAGCAAGGCCCGTATGACCATTCAGTGAATGACCGTACCTATCAGCAAAAGGGCAATCAATGTCCTTGTACAGGTTATTAGAACTGTGAGCCACAGTTTTGTGACTGTTGGAAGCAACAGCCTTGGATGTTTTTCCTCAGTCTTTTGTCCTCTTAACTAAGCACGTGTGCTACTTTTTCATATTTACTGTTTTCCTTAGAGTTCATAGATTGTGTTTTTAAGATTGCTCAATTTTTGCTACCATATAAACCATATCCATGGTAGAGTGGAGGAAATGGGAGGGAGAGGCAAGGAGAGGAAGAGGGGGTGAGAGAGGGAGAGAGCTAGTGGAGGCGGTGATGGCTGGGCAACCACAACTGAAGAATGACACTTTGTCTTGGTGCATGCGATGGAGGATAAAACTTCCCTTTAGACTGTGGAAAACCTTATGCCAATCAAAAATAAACAGTGACACAAAACACTAACCTATTGATAGTTGAAACCATATTAGCAATATGCATGCTTCAAATGTACATTTTAAAGGAAATCATCTTGGGGAGTGTGGCTTTCCACAGGGCAATACAAGTAGATTTATATTTGTCTTCATTATTTTACCAAGTAAATGTGCTTAGTAAAACCATGTAGTTTCAGCTCTATTATTCTTGATATGACTTAAAAAAATAATCTGGCTATGGGCTGCCTGGGTGGCTCTGTGGGTTGAGCATCTGACTCTTGATTTTGGTTCGGGTCATGATCTTGGGTCATGAGATTGAGCTCCACGTCAGGCTCCCTGCTCAGTGCAGAGTCTGCTTGTCCCTCTTCCTCTGCCCCTTCCCCCACTCGTGTGCTCTCTCCCATGCTTGCTCATGCACTCTCTCTCTCTCTAAACAAATAAATAAAATCTTTTAAAAAATACAGTCTGGAGATACAGTCTGGAATCCAATGGCAAAATATTCTCACTAGCCAGGGATTCTTCTAAGGGACCTCTCGCCATAGGCAACTCTGAAGTCATACGAAGATGGAAGGGACAGAATAACTTCTATTCAGGACCAGTGGGGAGGTGGAGAAAACAACATGGACACAAAGTTCTGGGATCTTTCATTTGCAGTAATAGGCAAATTATTTGATAGAGGTTTAGGGAATTAGTGGAAACCACCTGGCCCTTAAAGCAGAGACTGATGTACAGAGAAAACCATTATATTCTGCATAGTTATAAGGTTAGTGATTGTGAGTCAAGATTTGACATTTATTTTATTTTTCACATTCCATGAGCAGAATTGGTACCATATGGTGACTAACATTGGGAGGTTAAAAAAAAAAATCACAAGATGATTAATTTCTGCTTTTAAAGTATAAGTGGATTAAAATGCTTTGGGCTTCTCTTTGTTTTCATAATACTCCACCTTCCTTTTTCCTTTTCCTTCTCTGAGAAGTTCACCATATTACATCAATCACCTAGAAGACAGTTAATAATGAACTGGTGCTGTTATTACGTGTATATTTAAGATACAAGCTTGGATTTCCTGGTGGAATGGGAAGGCCTTCACTGAAAATTCAGATTTAACATTTCTTTATAAGGGTTCACTCACTTTTTTCTCATTCTTCTGAAACTTTAGCTAAGGAAAACCAAGCATTCTCTTTAAAATTGTAACTGGTATTTTCTTCATCATTTTATTAAAAATTACTATTTCTACTTAAAGGTGCTCCAAATATCCTCCCTCTCCCTTAGTGCCCCAATTATACTGTTAGAGTTTTATTCCTTTAGCTAAAGGCTAAATGGCTTGCTGCAATACAAATAGCCCCATGAAAGGGGTAGCAATTTGTTTTTTGCACTAGACAGGGACTCACGGATCTAATGTAGAAAAGGAAATTGATTGCCCCAAATTATTAGGCACATCACTGGCAAAGGAGAAAGACAGGAGCTAAAAAGCAGCAGAAGAGGGAGACCGCCCCTGCCAACATAGATAAGCTGCTGTCCAGGGACTTGGCTGAGCTCAGCTGGAGGTGGTTCCAGGCAGGTGGTTCCCTTTATGTCTATGGTGTGAATACTTGTAGGCAACGGTGCTAGAGGATCTAGACAGCAACCAGCGGGGAAGCTTTTCCTGGCTGACCGGAAACAGAACCAGCGGGTAATCACAGGCAATCCGGAAAAGCCACACCACCGTCCCCTCCTTGGGTGGATTTCTGCAGAAGCGATGGGACAGAAATGGAAATGGTAGTGGCCAGAGCAAACACAGCTACAGAATTTGTAGTGGAGGCGCAGTGTGCACGCTTGAAGAAGGCAACTTTGATGATGGAGTGGAGGAGCTCTTACTTAGTGGAGCAGCCAAAACCAAGAAGTGACAAGAGAATCCAGGTGAAAACCTGAGTGGGGGACATTAGCCAGGCAGCCCGAGCTAAAGACCTCCCTAAGCCCCGGGAGGTGGGCTCCGGAGTTAACACTCCGAGCGTGTTTGAGTTACCCTAGCGAGTGAATATTCTCAGTGATGCCCAACATTGACGGGCACAGCAGCAGGTGCTCTATTAAGCTTGTCTCAGTTAATTTCCATAATAACCTGGGTATAATTATCCTCATTTTACAGAGGAGGACACTGGGGCTTAGAGCTAACTAGTTCACCCCAAATTTCAGAGATGAGCTACTATAGTCACTTACTTACTAGCATTAGTAAGCCACAGACTGAGAGGCTTTCGTCACTGTTCTAGGAGCTAGAAGTCCACGATCATGGTGTCGGCAAGTTTGGTTTCTTCTGAGGCCTCTCTCCTTGGCTTCTAAATGGTCTGTAGATGGCCATTTTCTCTCTGTGTCATGTCCTAATCTCTTTTTATAAGGACACCTCAGGATGAGATTAGGCCCCCCAATAACCTCATTTTACCTCAATAGCCTTTCTAAAGATCCTATCTCCAAATGCAGTCACACTCTGAGGGACTGGGGGTTAGGACTTCAATATATGAATTTTAGGGGGATACAACTCAGCCCCCTAACAGCAATTCTTTTTTATATTTTCATGTAGATATAGATTTACCATAGATAAACATGATTGAGTTACAACGGTAAACTATTACCTCAGCCCACGGGGCAGAAACCACTCTAAGTACCTCAAAGCAAGAAATTTGTGCAAGGAAATGGTTACGCAGGTGACCAAAGAGCGAAGAGGTCCAAAAGAGACAACACAGAGATAAAGAAGCACAGGAAGATATTCATTCTCGTAGGGTTGGGGGGACAAGGATTGGTGTCACTGGGGCAGCTTGAGGTTTGGGGCCACCCAGTGGATCTGACCCACGGTGGGCCTGACCAGGAGGAGCTGGGACGACAGAGGGAAGGTCTGGTTTGGCAAGTGATGATGCCAACTGAGACAGAGAGGAGGATAAATGTCTTGGCTTCTCTGCTCTGCCAGTGCCTGCCTCGAGTTGGACCTCCCCGCAGCCTGGAAGGCACGAGAACCTCAGAGATGTAGTGTCTTTAACTGTCTACAGTACCAAACAGTGCAGGGCAAGGGCAAGGGGCAGTTCTGAGAGCAAACAGCCGAACACCAACATCACTCTGCAGAGTTTACTTCACAGGTGGGACATGATGTTTCTCATCTCGTGGTTTTGTGGGCCTGCTCGTGTCACCAGTTAAATTCCTGGAACAACTGTGAAGCAGCAATACCTGAGTTGTTTAGACCTGGTTTAAGGCCAGGATGCCTGCATTTGCTTGGAAAGATCAGAAAAGCCCTATGCTTTGCACTGATGGACTGTCGCCTTCCGAGTTTTGTCGGGATGGGTTTTGCCCAGGAGATTGTTCTCTAAATGAGCGAATGCTTGCAAAGAGCTTTGCGACTAAAAATGTGACTTATCTGACAATTGCTTGGTTCACTTGCTACCTGTCTCTTGCATAGTTTTTCCTTTCGACTACAGTTCCAGAGAGGGACAGATCTTTGCAGGGATCTGTGGCTCCCAGCAGCATTAGGATTGATCATAACATCTAGTGGAGCCCTTTGTGGGGAGGGGACCCCGAGGAAGGGGGGAATACACGTTTCACGTGGCTAGAATCTTCTGCAGCAGTGAACGGGAGAAAGAGGCATGGGATGTCAGACATGTTAACAGAATCATTTAAAGCCACTTGTTTTCTATGCACAGACTTTTGCAAGACCCAGGCTGTTTCGCCTGCCTAATGTCCTCTGCATCCGTGGCAGTCAGACCCCACTGCATGGCTAATGACACAAGTTGGAGGAAGCTTGCAACTGTGCCAGTGGACACAGACACTAACCTTGTCAAAGCAGAAAAAGACGATATACTTAGGGTATGGAGAGCCACTCAGTTCCTAAGCCCCTGAAGCAACTGGGAAGCAAGAGATTTGATGTGGACACACTTACCCCATGGTCAGATTTCTCTGAAGGCAGCAGCCATCAGTTGTCCCTCCTAAAAGCGCAGACCAGCAGAGGACTAATTCTGAGTCATTTTATGAGACAACAAGTCACCGTGGCAGTTTCTTAGGGGTGGGGGTAAGTAGCCATGTGCACAGCTGGGCGCAGACCCAGTCGCCTCTCTTGGCCGCAGACCCAGTCACCTCTCTTGGCCGGCACTCCTACGTAGAAAAGGTGTGTATGTCAGAGGGACAGCTGATTAAACCGCTTCAAGTGGAGGTACATTCATTAATAATTATGAATAATTAATTCATAAAAATAATTATGAATTAAAATAATTAAAAATAAAATTCAGCTGTCGGGACACTGCCTCTCTCTCTCTCTCACACACACACACACACACCAAGCAATACTGTACTCACAGGATCACTATTAATGACCCAAAAAACATAATGATTTAAAACAGGTGACTCAGTCTCCACAGGTGTAATTCCTTGCGTCTTGGTGGGCCTTGGCTGGTCAGGAACTCAGCCTATGTCTACCAACCTCCCCGGCTAACACTCGCAATCACCCCTGACTCTAAACACCATTTTGGCAAGGGGTGTATCTACATTTGTAGTTGTTTTATCCCCAGCATCCAGCACGATGCCTGGCACATGGTGGGACAAATTAATCTCTAGGATACTCTGCACATAAAATGTTTGAAGTAGTTTGCCATCATATTTAATGAATATTGTGGTTGAAATTATTTTACTTTCTTAGCAAATAAAATCATAATGTGAATAATCGGCTGCACTGAATCAATTCTCAAACTCCGTCCCAGATTTTTTGGGGAGGGGGTATTTAATTAGAAATGGGAATTTGGGTAAGAGGCTCGGGTTTGGAGTGTTCCAGAGCTACATGGAGGCCATGCCACCTTATTCTTCAATTCAGGACATCTGGGAATGGTTGATATTTAAAATGGTTTTCAAACGTGGCTGCTCATTGGAATTGTCTGGGGAGCTTTGACACTTCTGATGCCTCGGTCCTGGGATTCTAACATAATTAGTTTGAGGTACCACTTGGGCATTGGGGTTTTAAAATTTTCCCAGATGATTCTAATACACAGCCAAGTTACCAACCAAAGTAAGACTCTTCTCTTCTGCAGATATGGATACTTAATGTTACTGATGATGAGTCTCCGGTGACTTCATCCATGTGTTTTCTCAAGTCCCCAACAAAGGGAGATGTGTTCCATCCTCCATGGAAGTCACTGTGTCTCCTGAACACCGTGTTTGGCAGACCAGTGGCAGACATCACAGAGGCTGCTTTCTTTCCCTCTTTATAATGGAGACCTCCCATTTTATGCTTTGGGTTCTCTCCATCGTCCACCCCCCCCCCATCCCTAGCCCTCTACTAGCTTTAGAGTGGAACATAATCCCCCATTCATCCCTCTGTCTCGTGGGCTGCCAAGAGCATTTGGTTTTTAAGGAGTTTCATACTAAGTACTGTGAGGAAACTGGTATAGAGCAATGAAATGTAGGGAAGTGACCAAGGTTCCAGAATTTCTAACCATCTGGATAGTGGCAGTTTCTTCTATAGCTCATGCGCTTCCCCTCTGAGACAGTGACTAGACGCTGGGGCCTACCAACCGTCTCCCCCAGCTTTCACTTTCTTTCCCTCTCAGATGAAGAGCATGCCAAGATAGCCTCCAGCCCCCCAGCACTGCTGCGGCATCCAAGCAGATGAGCGGGTAGCTCCTGGTCCTAAGGGGGCTATGTTGCTTGTCTGAGACCCTCCAGCCTACAGGACGGGTGCCCACTTTCCTGCCTTTACTGTGTCGGCCTGGGCGCTAACCTCTTTTAAAACATTGCCTCGGTGGAAAAAATGTGTTTCAAATTGTAAACAACTCACATGCAAATAAACTTTTTTGGAATTCAACCTGTTTGTAAGTTGGAGACAGCTGATACTTCTAACGCAGTAAATTTTATTCAAAGGAAAGAACTCATAATATGAATTAACCCATTGTTTCAGCCTTAAGCAATAAATAATACCAGCAATAAAACCAAGGTGCTGGAAAGTTTCAGAAGGTCAATTGGGAGCATACTGCGTGGCATTATTGTGTTCTAGCACAAGCTACAGCTTGCTGTCGAGGTGCCTGCCAAGACGTGAGGAGGTGCCTGGACCTCAGAATTAGCATGTTTGGAATATAAGCATAGAGCCCTTACTAGGAGCCAAACACATATTGAATATAATTTAATCTTCACCACAACCCCATGGATTAGTCTCTATTATTACCCACATTTTATAGATGGGTAAACTGAGACACAGAGAAGTGACATAGCTCTCTTCTAGCATAGAGCTCATGAATGTCTAAGGCATGATTTCCATTAGGCAACATGACCGCTGATTCAGCACACTTCATCATGTGCCGGTCAGAGGAGTCGAGGAAAGGAGGGCATCAGTCATATGTTATACCTAAAGATGAAGGAAAAAAACCAAAAAGAGGACAGACACTGCCTTGGCCTGGGCAGTCCTCTGTGCCGACCCTCTCAGAGGAAGAATCTTGTGTGAGTGCGTGTGCATTTGGAAGGGCACGGGTGCCCACGTGGCATATTTAAATTCAAATGTACTGAGGGATTGGGCTTTGGTTGCCTTGATAGTCAGATTTCCACGACACTATTCTTGCTCATGAATTCATCCATCATTGGGGTGTCTGGGTGGCTCCGTTGAGCGCCCGACTCTTGGTTTCGGCTCAGGTCATGATCTCTGGTCGTCAGATCGAGCCCTGTGTCGGGCTGCGCACTGGGTGTGGAGCCTGCTTAAGATTCTCTCTCCCTCTGCCTCCTCCTTCTCTCTCCCTCTTTAATTAATCAATTAACTAGTTAATTGATTAATTCACTGATTTAATTAACAGCTATTTGTTGAATTTTAAGGCTGAGGATATAACTGTGATTAAAACTAGAAACAATCTAATGAAGAAGACAAAACCTTTAATTGTTGCACATAGGACTATAGACAGACAAACTCAGTTAAAGACTCGAAAGGACTTTTGCTATCACCCAGCCTACAAAATACATGTTTAAACAACTTTCTAGAAGATTGTGCTGGCACCAAGTTTCCACGGTGCTGGAGCTAAAACGTAAACAAGCTTCAATGTAGACGCGGTGCTTTGTTGCTTCAAAGTAGATGTGTATGAAACGAGGATGTGTGTGCCGACCCACAACACGGAAGTGAGTGGTGGTGAAAGGAATGCCATTTGCTCAAAAGAAAGAAAGAGGGTAAATATACTGAATTCTACTTGGCATGGCTGGAATTTGGAGTATTTATTTCAATGTTCAGGTAGTAGCGTATGTGTGTAACTTGTTTAACATTTGCAACCGAATGCAATATATACATATCAATCCTGTAAAACAGGTTATGGATGTAATAGCCAAGGTCAGAGAGGTCATGTAATTTGCCTGAATTGCATAAGTAACAAGTGGCCGAGCCCTAAATTGAATGCGATACTGCTCCTGGATGCTCAGTGTCCTTATACATGCGAGGCATGAGTCAGTGGGGACTAAGGTGGCAGGGACAGCACGGGACAGTGAAAGAACTCTGGATTTGCAGGCTGGGGAACTGGGTTCAAGTTCTTTTTCTTTTCTTTTTTTTTTTAATTTTATTTATTTATTTGACAGAGAGAGAGAGACAGCCAGTGAGAGAGGGAACACAAGCAGGGGGAGTGGAAGAGGAAGAAGCAGGCTCCCAGCAGAGGAGCCTGATGCAGGGCTCAATCCCAGAATGCCAGGATCATGCCCTGAGCTGAAGACAGACGGTTAACGAATGAGCCACCCAGGCGCCCCCTGGGTTCAAGTTCTGATTTTACCACTAACTAGTTCTGTAATCATGAGCCTTACCTGTAAAATATAGATGAATAATTACCACTTCTCAGGGTAGCTGTGAGGGCTGAATGTATTATAGCAACTAGACCGGCACAATTAAACATCTGAAACCAGTGTTGATAAAGATGCAGAATGATGGGCATGCTTTCCGTACACTATCAGTGGGAGTGTAAATTGGTAAACCTTTGGGAAATAGTTTGGCATTATCTTGTTAAGCTGAATATGACCGTCACTCCATGACCCAGAAAATCCACATATGCAGAAACTTGTGCATATGTACACCAGCATATTTAAGAATGTTTCTTGC